>NW_027327742.1:0-224203 GCF_047675955.1 Chlorocebus sabaeus | reverse complement strand
CTTTCCCCTCAAGAAGCCTTTCACCAAGACTGTTCTTGTGGAATTTCCAAAGTGGTCTTTGGAAGTCCATACGTCGCTATGGTGAAAAAGGATATAGCTTCAGTTAAAAAGTGAAAAGAAGCTTTCCGAGGAACTGCTTTGTGATATGTGATTTCCTGTCACTGAGAAACAGCTGTATTTCGTAGAACTGTTGGCTAGGCTTATTTCTGTGGAATCTGAGAAATGTTACTTCGGATCTCTTTGAAGACTATAGGTCCAAAGGAAATATCCGCCACTAAAAGTGTGAAAGAAGCTTTCTGAGAAACTTCTTTGAGTTCTGTGAATTGATCTCACAGAGCTACAGTTTCCCCTCAAAGGCCTTTCGCTAAGACTGTTCTCGTGGAATTTGCAAAGTGATATTTGGAAAACAATAGAGGGCTATGGTGAAAAAGGAAATATCCTAAGATAAAAACTGAAAAGAAGCTTTTTGAGAAACTGTTTTGCGTACCGTTAATTCATCTCACAGAGTTATAGCTTTCCCCTCAAGAAGCCGTTCATTAAGACTGTTGTTGTGAAATTTGCAAAATGATATTTGGAAGCTCATAGAGGGCTATGGTGAAAATGGAAATATCTTCAGTTAAAAACTGGAGAGAAGCTTTCTGAGAAACTGCTTTGTGTTCTGTTAATTCATACACAGAGTTACACCTTTCCTATCACGAATCCTTTCGCTAAGACTGTTCTTGTGGAGTTTACAAAGTGATATTTGGAAGCCCATAGAGGGGTACGGTTAAAAAGGAAATTTCCTCACATAAAAACTGGAAAGAAGCTTTCTGAGAAACTGCTTTGTGTTTTGTTAATTCATCTCACAGTATTACAGCTCTACCCTCAAGAAGCCCTTCACTAAGACTGTTCTTCTGGAATTTCCAAAGAGATATTTGGAAGCCCATAGAGCGCTATGGTGAAAAAGGAAATATCTTCAGTTAAAAAACTGGAGAGAAGCTTTCTGAGAAACTTCTTTGTGTTCTGTTAATTCATGCACAGAGTTACAGCTTTCCTATCAAGAATCCTTTCGCTAAGACTGTTCTTGTGGAGTTTACAAAGTGATATTTGGAAGCCCATAGAGGGGTACGTTTAAAAAGGAAATTTCCTCACATAAAAACTGGAAAGAAGTTTTCTGAGAAACTGCTTTGTGTTCTGTTAATTCATCTCACAGAGTTACAGCTTACCCCTCAAGAAGCATTTCGCTAAGACTGTTCTTGTGGAATTTGCAATGTGATATTTGGAAGCCCATGGAGGGATATGGTGAAAAAGGAAATATCTTCAATTAAAAACTGGAAAGAAGCTTTCTGAGAAACTGCTTTGTTTTCTGTTAATTCATCTCACAGAGTTTCAGCTTTCCCCTCCAGAAGTCTTTCGCTAAGACGGTTCTCGTGGAATTTGCAAAGTGATATTTGGAAGCCGTGAGAGGGCTATGGTGTAAAAGGAAATGTCCTCGGATCAAAAATGGAAAGAAGCTTTCCAACAAACTGTTTTGTGTTCTGTTAATTTATCTGACAGAGTTTCAGCTTTCCCCTCAAGAAGCCGTTCGCTAAGACTGTTCTTGTGGAACTTGCAAAGTGATATTTGAAAGCCCGTCGAGGGCTATGGTGAAAAAGGATATACCTTCAGTTAAAAACTGGAAAGAAACTTTCTGAGAAACTGCTTTGTATTCTGTTAATTCACCTCACAGAGTTTCAGCTTTCCCCTCTAGAAGCCTTTCGCTAAGACTGTTCTTGTGGAATTTGCAAAGTGATATTTGTAAGCCCATAGAAGTCGATGGTGAAAACGTAAATATCCTAAGATAAAAACTGAAAAGAACCATTCTGAGAAACTGCTTTGTGTTTTGTTAATTCATCTGACAGAGTTACAGGTTTCCCTTCAAGAAGCCTTTCGCTAAGACAGTTCTTGTGGAATATGCAAAGTGATATTTGGAAGCTCATAGTGACCTATAGTGAAAAAGGATATATCTTCAGTTAAAAACTGAAAAGAAGCTTTCTGAGAAACTGCTTTGTGATATATGACTTCCACTCACTGAGTTACAGCTGTATTTCGTAGAGCTGTTTGGCAGTCTTATTTCCGTGGAATCTGAGAACTGTTATTTCGGATCCCTTTGAAGACTGAAGGGCCAAAGGAAATATCCGTCGTTAAAGTTAGAAAGAAGCTTTCTGAGAAACTTCTTTGTGATTTGCGAATTCATTTCACAGAGTTACAGCTTTCCCCTCAAGAAGCCTTTCGCTAAGATTATTCTTGCACAATTTGAAAAATGATATTTGGAAGCCAATAGACGGCTATGGTGAAAACGAAATATCCTCCGATAAAAACTGGAAAGAAGCTTTCTGAGAAATTGCTTTGTGTTCTTTTAATTCATCTCACAGACTTACAGCTTTCCCCTCAGGAAGTCTTTCGCTAAGACTGTTCTTGTGGAATTTGAAATGTGATATTTGGTAGCCCATAGAGCGCTATGGAGAAAAGGAAATATCTTCAGATAAAAACTGTAAAGAACATTCCTGAGAAACTGCTTTGTGTTCTGTTAATTCACCTAACAGAGTTACAGCTTTCCCCTCTAGAAGCCTTTCGCTAAGACTGTTCTTGCTGTATTTTCAAAGTGATATTTTGAAGCCCATAGAGGGCTACGGTGAAAAAGGATATAGCTTCAGTTAAAAACTGAAAGAGGCTTTCTGAGAAACGGTTTAGTATTATGTGACTTCCACTCACTGAGTTACAGCTCTATTTCCTAGAGCTGTTTGATAGCCTTATTTCTATGGAATCAGAGAACTGTTATTTTGGATCCCTTTGAAGACTATAGGGCCAAAGGAAATATCTGCCACTAAAAGTGAGAAAGAAGCTTTCTGAGAAACTTCTCTGAGATTTGTTAATTCATCTCACAGAGTTACAGCATTCCACTCAAGAAGCCTTTCGCTAGGACTGTTCTTTTTGAATTTGCAAAGTGATATTTCGAAGCCCATAGACGGCTGTGGTGAAATGGGAAATACCTTCAGTTAAAAAATGGAAAGAAGCTTTCTAAGAAACTGCTTGGTGTTCTGTTAATTCATCTCAAAGAGTTACAGCTTTACCCTCAAAAAGACTTTTGCTAAGACTCTTCTTGTGTAATACTCATAGTGATATTTGTAAGCCCTTATAGGGCTATGGTGAAAAAGGAAATATCCTAAGAAAAAAGCTGAAAAGAAGCTTTCTGAGAAACTGCTTTGTGTTCTGTTAATTCACCTCACAGAGTTACAGCTTTCCCCTTAAGAAGCCTTTTGGTAAGACTGTTCTTGTGGAATTTGCAGAGTGGTATTTGTAAGCCCATAGAGGGCTATGGTGAAAAAGGAAATATCCTAAGATAAAAACTGTAAAGAACATTTCTGAGAAACTGCTTTGTGATATGTGACTTCCACTCACTGAGTGAGAGCTATATGTCATAGAGCTGTTTGCTAACCTTATTTCTGTGGAATCTGAGAAGGGATAATTCGGTTCCCTTTGAAGACTATAGGGCCAAAGGAAATATCCGCCATAAACGTGAGAAAGAAGCTTTCTGAGAAACAGCTTTCTGATCTGTGAATTCATCCCACAGAGTTACAGCTTTCCCCTGAGGAAGCCTTTCGCTATGACTGTTCTTGTGGAATTTGCAAAGTGACATTTCGAAGGCCATAGAGAGCTATGGTGAAAAGGAAATATCTTCGGTTTCAAACGGGAAAGAAGCTTTCTGAGACACTGCGTTGTGTTCTGTTAATTCATCTCACAAAGTTACAGCTTTCCCCTCACGAAGCCTTTCCCTAAGACTGTTCTTGTCGAATTTGGGAAGTGATATTTAGAAGCCTACAGAGGTCTACAGTGAAAAAGGAAATAACCTAAGATAAAAACTGAAAAGAAGCTTTCTGAAAAACTGCTTTGTGTTCTCTTAATTCATCTCACAGAGTTACAGCTTTCCTCTCAAGAATCCTTTCACTAAGACTGTTCTTGTGCAATTTAGAACGTGATATTTAGAAGCCCATAGAGGGCTATGGAGAAAAAGGAAATGTCCTTAGATAAAAACTGGAAAGAAGCTTTCTGAGAAACTGCTTTGTGTTCTGTTAATTCATCTCACAGAGTTACAGCTTTCCCCTCGAGAAGCCTTTCGCTATGACTGTTCTTGTGTAATTCGCAAAGTAATATTTGGAAGCCCATATAGGGTTATGGTGAAAAAAGGAATATCTTCAGTTAGAAACTGTATAGAAGCTTTCTGAGAAACTGCTTTGTTTTCTGTTAATTCATCTCACAGAGTTACAGCTTTCCCCTCAAGAAGTCTTTCGTTAAGACTGTTCTTGTGGAATTTGCAAAGTGAAATTTGGAAGCCCATAGAGGGCTATGGTGAAAAAGGAAATGTCCTCAGATGAAAACTAGAAAGAAGCTTCTTGAGAAACTACTTTGTGTTCCGTTAATTCATCTCACACAGTTACAGCTTTGCCCTCCAGAAACCGTTCATTAATACCGTTCTTGTGGAATTTTCAACGTGATATTTGGAAACCCATAGGGGGCTATGGTGAAAAAGGAAATATCTTCAGTTATAAACTGGAAAGAAGTTTTCTGAGAAACTGCTTTTTGTTCTGTTAATTCATCTGACAGTGTTACACCTTTCCCCTCAAGAAGCATTCCGCTAAGACTGTTCTTGTGGAATTTGCAAAGTGACATTTGGAAGCCCATAGAGGACCATGGTGTAAAGGAAATATCTTCAGATAAAAACTGGAAAGTAGCTTTCTGAGAAACGAGTTTGTGTTCTGTTAATTCATCTTATAGAATTACAGCTTTCCCCTCAAGAAGTCGTTCAGTAAGACTGTTCCTGAGGAATTTGCAAAGTGATATTTGGAAGCCCATAGAGGACCATGGTGTAAAGGAAATATCTTCAGATAAAAACTGGAAAGTAGATTTCTGAGAAATTGCTTTGTGTTCTGTTAATTCATCTCACAGAATTACGGCTTTCCCCTCAAGAAAACTTTCGCGAAAGCTGTTTTTGTGGAATTTGGAAAAAGGTATATGGAAAACCATAGAGATCTATGGTTAAAAAGAAAATATCCTAAGATAAAAACTGAAAAGAAAATTTCTGAGAAACTGCTTTGTGTTCTCTGAATTCATCTCACAGACTTACAGCTTTCCCCTCAAGAAACCGTTCACTAAGACTGTTCTCGTGGATTTTGCAAAGTGATATTTGGAAGCCCATAGAGCGCTATGGGGAAAAAGGAAATATCTTCAGTTAAAAAGTGGAAAGAACGTTTCTGAGAAACTGCTTTGTGTTCTGTTAATCCATCTCACAGAGGTACAGCATTCCCCTCAAGAAGTCGTTTACTAAGACTGTTCTTGTGAAATTTGCGAAGTGATATTTGGAAGTGCTTAGAGAACTATGGTGAAAAAGGAAATATCGTAAGGTAAAAACTGAAAAGAAGCTTTCTGAGAAACTGCTTTGTGTTTTGTTAATTCATCTCAGAGAGTTACAGCTTTCCGAACAAAAAGCCATTCACTAAGACTGATCTTGTGTTATTTTCAAATTGATATTTGGAAGCCCATAGAGGGCTATGGTGAAAAGGGAAATATCTTCAGTTAAAAACTGGAAAGAAGCTTTCTGAGAAACGGTTTTGTGTTCTCTTAGTTCATCTCACAGAGTTACAGCTTTCCCCTCAAGAAGCCTTTCACCAAGACTGTTCTTGTGGAATTTCCAAAGTGGTCTTTGGAAGTCCATACGTCGCTATGGTGAAAAAGGATATAGCTTCAGTTAAAAAGTGAAAAGAAGCTTTCCGAGGAACTGCTTTGTGATATGTGATTTCCTGTCACTGAGAAACAGCTGTATTTCGTAGAACTGTTGGCTAGGCTTATTTCTGTGGAATCTGAGAAATGTTACTTCGGATCTCTTTGAAGACTATAGGTCCAAAGGAAATATCCGCCACTAAAAGTGTGAAAGAAGCTTTCTGAGAAACTTCTTTGAGTTCTGTGAATTGATCTCACAGAGCTACAGTTTCCCCTCAAGAGGCCTTTCGCTAAGACTGTTCTCGTGGAATTTGCAAAGTGATATTTGGAAAACAATAGAGGGCTATGGTGAAAAAGGAAATATCCTAAGATAAAAACTGAAAAGAAGCTTTTTGAGAAACTGTTTTGCGTACCGTTAATTCATCTCACAGAGTTATAGCTTTCCCCTCAAGAAGCCGTTCATTAAGACTGTTGTTGTGAAATTTGCAAAATGATATTTGGAAGCTCATAGAGGGCTATGGTGAAAATGGAAATATCTTCAGTTAAAAACTGGAGAGAAGCTTTCTGAGAAACTGCTTTGTGTTCTGTTAATTCATACACAGAGTTACACCTTTCCTATCACGAATCCTTTCGCTAAGACTGTTCTTGTGGAGTTTACAAAGTGATATTTGGAAGCCCATAGAGGGGTACGGTTAAAAAGGAAATTTCCTCACATAAAAACTGGAAAGAAGCTTTCTGAGAAACTGCTTTGTGTTTTGTTAATTCATCTCACAGTATTACAGCTCTACCCTCAAGAAGCCCTTCACTAAGACTGTTCTTCTGGAATTTCCAAAGAGATATTTGGAAGCCCATAGAGCGCTATGGTGAAAAAGGAAATATCTTCAGTTAAAAACTGGAGAGAAGCTTTCTGAGAAACTTCTTTGTGTTCTGTTAATTCATGCACAGAGTTACAGCTTTCCTATCAAGAATCCTTTCGCTAAGACTGTTCTTGTGGAGTTTACAAAGTGATATTTGGAAGCCCATAGAGGGGTACGTTTAAAAAGGAAATTTCCTCACATAAAAACTGGAAAGAAGTTTTCTGAGAAACTGCTTTGTGTTCTGTTAATTCATCTCACAGAGTTACAGCTTACCCCTCAAGAAGCATTTCGCTAAGACTGTTCTTGTGGAATTTGCAATGTGATATTTGGAAGCCCATGGAGGGATATGGTGAAAAAGGAAATATCTTCAATTAAAAACTGGAAAGAAGCTTTCTGAGAAACTGCTTTGTTTTCTGTTAATTCATCTCACAGAGTTTCAGCTTTCCCCTCCAGAAGTCTTTCGCTAAGACGGTTCTCGTGGAATTTGCAAAGTGATATTTGGAAGCCGTGAGAGGGCTATGGTGTAAAAGGAAATGTCCTCGGATCAAAAATGGAAAGAAGCTTTCCAACAAACTGTTTTGTGTTCTGTTAATTTATCTGACAGAGTTTCAGCTTTCCCCTCAAGAAGCCGTTCGCTAAGACTGTTCTTGTGGAACTTGCAAAGTGATATTTGAAAGCCCGTCGAGGGCTATGGTGAAAAAGGATATACCTTCAGTTAAAAACTGGAAAGAAACTTTCTGAGAAACTGCTTTGTATTCTGTTAATTCACCTCACAGAGTTTCAGCTTTCCCCTCTAGAAGCCTTTCGCTAAGACTGTTCTTGTGGAATTTGCAAAGTGATATTTGTAAGCCCATAGAAGTCGATGGTGAAAACGTAAATATCCTAAGATAAAAACTGAAAAGAACCATTCTGAGAAACTGCTTTGTGTTTTGTTAATTCATCTGACAGAGTTACAGGTTTCCCTTCAAGAAGCCTTTCGCTAAGACAGTTCTTGTGGAATATGCAAAGTGATATTTGGAAGCTCATAGTGACCTATAGTGAAAAAGGATATATCTTCAGTTAAAAACTGAAAAGAAGCTTTCTGAGAAACTGCTTTGTGATATATGACTTCCACTCACTGAGTTACAGCTGTATTTCGTAGAGCTGTTTGGCAGTCTTATTTCCGTGGAATCTGAGAACTGTTATTTCGGATCCCTTTGAAGACTGAAGGGCCAAAGGAAATATCCGTCGTTAAAGTTAGAAAGAAGCTTTCTGAGAAACTTCTTTGTGATTTGCGAATTCATTTCACAGAGTTACAGCTTTCCCCTCAAGAAGCCTTTCGCTAAGATTATTCTTGCACAATTTGAAAAATGATATTTGGAAGCCAATAGACGGCTATGGTGAAAACGAAATATCCTCCGATAAAAACTGGAAAGAAGCTTTCTGAGAAATTGCTTTGTGTTCTTTTAATTCATCTCACAGACTTACAGCTTTCCCCTCAGGAAGTCTTTCGCTAAGACTGTTCTTGTGGAATTTGAAATGTGATATTTGGTAGCCCATAGAGCGCTATGGAGAAAAGGAAATATCTTCAGATAAAAACTGTAAAGAACATTCCTGAGAAACTGCTTTGTGTTCTGTTAATTCACCTAACAGAGTTACAGCTTTCCCCTCTAGAAGCCTTTCGCTAAGACTGTTCTTGCTGTATTTTCAAAGTGATATTTTGAAGCCCATAGAGGGCTACGGTGAAAAAGGATATAGCTTCAGTTAAAAACTGAAAGAGGCTTTCTGAGAAACGGTTTAGTATTATGTGACTTCCACTCACTGAGTTACAGCTCTATTTCCTAGAGCTGTTTGATAGCCTTATTTCTATGGAATCGGAGAACTGTTATTTTGGATCCCTTTGAAGACTATAGGGCCAAAGGAAATATCTGCCACTAAAAGTGAGAAAGAAGCTTTCTGAGAAACTTCTCTGAGATTTGTTAATTCATCTCACAGAGTTACAGCATTCCACTCAAGAAGCCTTTCGCTAGGACTGTTCTTTTTGAATTTGCAAAGTGATATTTCGAAGCCCATAGACGGCTGTGGTGAAATGGGAAATACCTTCAGTTAAAAAATGGAAAGAAGCTTTCTAAGAAACTGCTTGGTGTTCTGTTAATTCATCTCAAAGAGTTACAGCTTTACCCTCAAAAAGACTTTTGCTAAGACTCTTCTTGTGTAATACTCATAGTGATATTTGTAAGCCCTTATAGGGCTATGGTGAAAAAGGAAATATCCTAAGAAAAAAGCTGAAAAGAAGCTTTCTGAGAAACTGCTTTGTGTTCTGTTAATTCACCTCACAGAGTTACAGCTTTCCCCTTAAGAAGCCTTTTGGTAAGACTGTTCTTGTGGAATTTGCAGAGTGGTATTTGTAAGCCCATAGAGGGCTATGGTGAAAAAGGAAATATCCTAAGATAAAAACTGTAAAGAACATTTCTGAGAAACTGCTTTGTGATATGTGACTTCCACTCACTGAGTGAGAGCTATATGTCATAGAGCTGTTTGCTAACCTTATTTCTGTGGAATCTGAGAAGGGATAATTCGGTTCCCTTTGAAGACTATAGGGCCAAAGGAAATATCCGCCATAAACGTGAGAAAGAAGCTTTCTGAGAAACAGCTTTCTGATCTGTGAATTCATCCCACAGAGTTACAGCTTTCCCCTGAGGAAGCCTTTCGCTATGACTGTTCTTGTGGAATTTGCAAAGTGACATTTCGAAGGCCATAGAGAGCTATGGTGAAAAGGAAATATCTTCGGTTTCAAACGGGAAAGAAGCTTTCTGAGACACTGCGTTGTGTTCTGTTAATTCATCTCACAAAGTTACAGCTTTCCCCTCACGAAGCCTTTCCCTAAGACTGTTCTTGTCGAATTTGGGAAGTGATATTTAGAAGCCTACAGAGGTCTACAGTGAAAAAGGAAATAACCTAAGATAAAAACTGAAAAGAAGCTTTCTGAAAAACTGCTTTGTGTTCTCTTAATTCATCTCACAGAGTTACAGCTTTCCTCTCAAGAATCCTTTCACTAAGACTGTTCTTGTGCAATTTAGAACGTGATATTTAGAAGCCCATAGAGGGCTATGGAGAAAAAGGAAATGTCCTTAGATAAAAACTGGAAAGAAGCTTTCTGAGAAACTGCTTTGTGTTCTGTTAATTCATCTCACAGAGTTACAGCTTTCCCCTCGAGAAGCCTTTCGCTATGACTGTTCTTGTGTAATTCGCAAAGTAATATTTGGAAGCCCATATAGGGTTATGGTGAAAAAAGGAATATCTTCAGTTAGAAACTGTATAGAAGCTTTCTGAGAAACTGCTTTGTTTTCTGTTAATTCATCTCACAGAGTTACAGCTTTCCCCTCAAGAAGTCTTTCGTTAAGACTGTTCTTGTGGAATTTGCAAAGTGAAATTTGGAAGCCCATAGAGGGCTATGGTGAAAAAGGAAATGTCCTCAGATGAAAACTAGAAAGAAGCTTCTTGAGAAACTACTTTGTGTTCCGTTAATTCATCTCACACAGTTACAGCTTTGCCCTCCAGAAACCGTTCATTAATACCGTTCTTGTGGAATTTTCAACGTGATATTTGGAAACCCATAGGGGGCTATGGTGAAAAAGGAAATATCTTCAGTTATAAACTGGAAAGAAGTTTTCTGAGAAACTGCTTTTTGTTCTGTTAATTCATCTGACAGTGTTACACCTTTCCCCTCAAGAAGCATTCCGCTAAGACTGTTCTTGTGGAATTTGCAAAGTGACATTTGGAAGCCCATAGAGGACCATGGTGTAAAGGAAATATCTTCAGATAAAAACTGGAAAGTAGCTTTCTGAGAAACGAGTTTGTGTTCTGTTAATTCATCTTATAGAATTACAGCTTTCCCCTCAAGAAGTCGTTCAGTAAGACTGTTCCTGAGGAATTTGCAAAGTGATATTTGGAAGCCCATAGAGGACCATGGTGTAAAGGAAATATCTTCAGATAAAAACTGGAAAGTAGATTTCTGAGAAATTGCTTTGTGTTCTGTTAATTCATCTCACAGAATTACGGCTTTCCCCTCAAGAAAACTTTCGCGAAAGCTGTTTTTGTGGAATTTGGAAAAAGGTATATGGAAAACCATAGAGATCTATGGTTAAAAAGAAAATATCCTAAGATAAAAACTGAAAAGAAAATTTCTGAGAAACTGCTTTGTGTTCTCTGAATTCATCTCACAGACTTACAGCTTTCCCCTCAAGAAACCGTTCACTAAGACTGTTCTCGTGGATTTTGCAAAGTGATATTTGGAAGCCCATAGAGCGCTATGGGGAAAAAGGAAATATCTTCAGTTAAAAAGTGGAAAGAACGTTTCTGAGAAACTGCTTTGTGTTCTGTTAATCCATCTCACAGAGGTACAGCATTCCCCTCAAGAAGTCGTTTACTAAGACTGTTCTTGTGAAATTTGCGAAGTGATATTTGGAAGTGCTTAGAGAACTATGGTGAAAAAGGAAATATCGTAAGGTAAAAACTGAAAAGAAGCTTTCTGAGAAACTGCTTTGTGTTTTGTTAATTCATCTCAGAGAGTTACAGCTTTCCGAACAAAAAGCCATTCACTAAGACTGATCTTGTGTTATTTTCAAATTGATATTTGGAAGCCCATAGAGGGCTATGGTGAAAAGGGAAATATCTTCAGTTAAAAACTGGAAAGAAGCTTTCTGAGAAACGGTTTTGTGTTCTCTTAGTTCATCTCACAGAGTTACAGCTTTCCCCTCAAGAAGCCTTTCACCAAGACTGTTCTTGTGGAATTTCCAAAGTGGTCTTTGGAAGTCCATACGTCGCTATGGTGAAAAAGGATATAGCTTCAGTTAAAAAGTGAAAAGAAGCTTTCCGAGGAACTGCTTTGTGATATGTGATTTCCTGTCACTGAGAAACAGCTGTATTTCGTAGAACTGTTGGCTAGGCTTATTTCTGTGGAATCTGAGAAATGTTACTTCGGATCTCTTTGAAGACTATAGGTCCAAAGGAAATATCCGCCACTAAAAGTGTGAAAGAAGCTTTCTGAGAAACTTCTTTGAGTTCTGTGAATTGATCTCACAGAGCTACAGTTTCCCCTCAAGAGGCCTTTCGCTAAGACTGTTCTCGTGGAATTTGCAAAGTGATATTTGGAAAACAATAGAGGGCTATGGTGAAAAAGGAAATATCCTAAGATAAAAACTGAAAAGAAGCTTTTTGAGAAACTGTTTTGCGTACCGTTAATTCATCTCACAGAGTTATAGCTTTCCCCTCAAGAAGCCGTTCATTAAGACTGTTGTTGTGAAATTTGCAAAATGATATTTGGAAGCTCATAGAGGGCTATGGTGAAAATGGAAATATCTTCAGTTAAAAACTGGAGAGAAGCTTTCTGAGAAACTGCTTTGTGTTCTGTTAATTCATACACAGAGTTACACCTTTCCTATCACGAATCCTTTCGCTAAGACTGTTCTTGTGGAGTTTACAAAGTGATATTTGGAAGCCCATAGAGGGGTACGGTTAAAAAGGAAATTTCCTCACATAAAAACTGGAAAGAAGCTTTCTGAGAAACTGCTTTGTGTTTTGTTAATTCATCTCACAGTATTACAGCTCTACCCTCAAGAAGCCCTTCACTAAGACTGTTCTTCTGGAATTTCCAAAGAGATATTTGGAAGCCCATAGAGCGCTATGGTGAAAAAGGAAATATCTTCAGTTAAAAACTGGAGAGAAGCTTTCTGAGAAACTTCTTTGTGTTCTGTTAATTCATGCACAGAGTTACAGCTTTCCTATCAAGAATCCTTTCGCTAAGACTGTTCTTGTGGAGTTTACAAAGTGATATTTGGAAGCCCATAGAGGGGTACGTTTAAAAAGGAAATTTCCTCACATAAAAACTGGAAAGAAGTTTTCTGAGAAACTGCTTTGTGTTCTGTTAATTCATCTCACAGAGTTACAGCTTACCCCTCAAGAAGCATTTCGCTAAGACTGTTCTTGTGGAATTTGCAATGTGATATTTGGAAGCCCATGGAGGGATATGGTGAAAAAGGAAATATCTTCAATTAAAAACTGGAAAGAAGCTTTCTGAGAAACTGCTTTGTTTTCTGTTAATTCATCTCACAGAGTTTCAGCTTTCCCCTCCAGAAGTCTTTCGCTAAGACGGTTCTCGTGGAATTTGCAAAGTGATATTTGGAAGCCGTGAGAGGGCTATGGTGTAAAAGGAAATGTCCTCGGATCAAAAATGGAAAGAAGCTTTCCAACAAACTGTTTTGTGTTCTGTTAATTTATCTGACAGAGTTTCAGCTTTCCCCTCAAGAAGCCGTTCGCTAAGACTGTTCTTGTGGAACTTGCAAAGTGATATTTGAAAGCCCGTCGAGGGCTATGGTGAAAAAGGATATACCTTCAGTTAAAAACTGGAAAGAAACTTTCTGAGAAACTGCTTTGTATTCTGTTAATTCACCTCACAGAGTTTCAGCTTTCCCCTCTAGAAGCCTTTCGCTAAGACTGTTCTTGTGGAATTTGCAAAGTGATATTTGTAAGCCCATAGAAGTCGATGGTGAAAACGTAAATATCCTAAGATAAAAACTGAAAAGAACCATTCTGAGAAACTGCTTTGTGTTTTGTTAATTCATCTGACAGAGTTACAGGTTTCCCTTCAAGAAGCCTTTCGCTAAGACAGTTCTTGTGGAATATGCAAAGTGATATTTGGAAGCTCATAGTGACCTATAGTGAAAAAGGATATATCTTCAGTTAAAAACTGAAAAGAAGCTTTCTGAGAAACTGCTTTGTGATATATGACTTCCACTCACTGAGTTACAGCTGTATTTCGTAGAGCTGTTTGGCAGTCTTATTTCCGTGGAATCTGAGAACTGTTATTTCGGATCCCTTTGAAGACTGAAGGGCCAAAGGAAATATCCGTCGTTAAAGTTAGAAAGAAGCTTTCTGAGAAACTTCTTTGTGATTTGCGAATTCATTTCACAGAGTTACAGCTTTCCCCTCAAGAAGCCTTTCGCTAAGATTATTCTTGCACAATTTGAAAAATGATATTTGGAAGCCAATAGACGGCTATGGTGAAAACGAAATATCCTCCGATAAAAACTGGAAAGAAGCTTTCTGAGAAATTGCTTTGTGTTCTTTTAATTCATCTCACAGACTTACAGCTTTCCCCTCAGGAAGTCTTTCGCTAAGACTGTTCTTGTGGAATTTGAAATGTGATATTTGGTAGCCCATAGAGCGCTATGGAGAAAAGGAAATATCTTCAGATAAAAACTGTAAAGAACATTCCTGAGAAACTGCTTTGTGTTCTGTTAATTCACCTAACAGAGTTACAGCTTTCCCCTCTAGAAGCCTTTCGCTAAGACTGTTCTTGCTGTATTTTCAAAGTGATATTTTGAAGCCCATAGAGGGCTACGGTGAAAAAGGATATAGCTTCAGTTAAAAACTGAAAGAGGCTTTCTGAGAAACGGTTTAGTATTATGTGACTTCCACTCACTGAGTTACAGCTCTATTTCCTAGAGCTGTTTGATAGCCTTATTTCTATGGAATCGGAGAACTGTTATTTTGGATCCCTTTGAAGACTATAGGGCCAAAGGAAATATCTGCCACTAAAAGTGAGAAAGAAGCTTTCTGAGAAACTTCTCTGAGATTTGTTAATTCATCTCACAGAGTTACAGCATTCCACTCAAGAAGCCTTTCGCTAGGACTGTTCTTTTTGAATTTGCAAAGTGATATTTCGAAGCCCATAGACGGCTGTGGTGAAATGGGAAATACCTTCAGTTAAAAAATGGAAAGAAGCTTTCTAAGAAACTGCTTGGTGTTCTGTTAATTCATCTCAAAGAGTTACAGCTTTACCCTCAAAAAGACTTTTGCTAAGACTCTTCTTGTGTAATACTCATAGTGATATTTGTAAGCCCTTATAGGGCTATGGTGAAAAAGGAAATATCCTAAGAAAAAAGCTGAAAAGAAGCTTTCTGAGAAACTGCTTTGTGTTCTGTTAATTCACCTCACAGAGTTACAGCTTTCCCCTTAAGAAGCCTTTTGGTAAGACTGTTCTTGTGGAATTTGCAGAGTGGTATTTGTAAGCCCATAGAGGGCTATGGTGAAAAAGGAAATATCCTAAGATAAAAACTGTAAAGAACATTTCTGAGAAACTGCTTTGTGATATGTGACTTCCACTCACTGAGTGAGAGCTATATGTCATAGAGCTGTTTGCTAACCTTATTTCTGTGGAATCTGAGAAGGGATAATTCGGTTCCCTTTGAAGACTATAGTTCCAAAGGAAATGTCCGCCATAAACGTGAGAAAGAAGCTTTCTGAGAAACAGCTTTCTGATCTGTGAATTCATCCCACAGAGTTACAGCTTTCCCCTGAGGAAGCCTTTCGCTATGACTGTTCTTGTGGAATTTGCAAAGTGACATTTCGAAGGCCATAGAGAGCTATGGTGAAAAGGAAATATCTTCGGTTTCAAACGGGAAAGAAGCTTTCTGAGACACTGCGTTGTGTTCTGTTAATTCATCTCACAAAGTTACAGCTTTCCCCTCACGAAGCCTTTCCCTAAGACTGTTCTTGTCGAATTTGGGAAGTGATATTTAGAAGCCTACAGAGGTCTACAGTGAAAAAGGAAATAACCTAAGATAAAAACTGAAAAGAAGCTTTCTGAAAAACTGCTTTGTGTTCTCTTAATTCATCTCACAGAGTTACAGCTTTCCTCTCAAGAATCCTTTCACTAAGACTGTTCTTGTGCAATTTAGAACGTGATATTTAGAAGCCCATAGAGGGCTATGGAGAAAAAGGAAATGTCCTTAGATAAAAACTGGAAAGAAGCTTTCTGAGAAACTGCTTTGTGTTCTGTTAATTCATCTCACAGAGTTACAGCTTTCCCCTCGAGAAGCCTTTCGCTATGACTGTTCTTGTGTAATTCGCAAAGTAATATTTGGAAGCCCATATAGGGTTATGGTGAAAAAAGGAATATCTTCAGTTAGAAACTGTATAGAAGCTTTCTGAGAAACTGCTTTGTTTTCTGTTAATTCATCTCACAGAGTTACAGCTTTCCCCTCAAGAAGTCTTTCGTTAAGACTGTTCTTGTGGAATTTGCAAAGTGAAATTTGGAAGCCCATAGAGGGCTATGGTGAAAAAGGAAATGTCCTCAGATGAAAACTAGAAAGAAGCTTCTTGAGAAACTACTTTGTGTTCCGTTAATTCATCTCACACAGTTACAGCTTTGCCCTCCAGAAACCGTTCATTAATACCGTTCTTGTGGAATTTTCAACGTGATATTTGGAAACCCATAGGGGGCTATGGTGAAAAAGGAAATATCTTCAGTTATAAACTGGAAAGAAGTTTTCTGAGAAACTGCTTTTTGTTCTGTTAATTCATCTGACAGTGTTACACCTTTCCCCTCAAGAAGCATTCCGCTAAGACTGTTCTTGTGGAATTTGCAAAGTGACATTTGGAAGCCCATAGAGGACCATGGTGTAAAGGAAATATCTTCAGATAAAAACTGGAAAGTAGCTTTCTGAGAAACGAGTTTGTGTTCTGTTAATTCATCTTATAGAATTACAGCTTTCCCCTCAAGAAGTCGTTCAGTAAGACTGTTCCTGAGGAATTTGCAAAGTGATATTTGGAAGCCCATAGAGGACCATGGTGTAAAGGAAATATCTTCAGATAAAAACTGGAAAGTAGATTTCTGAGAAATTGCTTTGTGTTCTGTTAATTCATCTCACAGAATTACGGCTTTCCCCTCAAGAAAACTTTCGCGAAAGCTGTTTTTGTGGAATTTGGAAAAAGGTATATGGAAAACCATAGAGATCTATGGTTAAAAAGAAAATATCCTAAGATAAAAACTGAAAAGAAAATTTCTGAGAAACTGCTTTGTGTTCTCTGAATTCATCTCACAGACTTACAGCTTTCCCCTCAAGAAACCGTTCACTAAGACTGTTCTCGTGGATTTTGCAAAGTGATATTTGGAAGCCCATAGAGCGCTATGGGGAAAAAGGAAATATCTTCAGTTAAAAAGTGGAAAGAACGTTTCTGAGAAACTGCTTTGTGTTCTGTTAATCCATCTCACAGAGGTACAGCATTCCCCTCAAGAAGTCGTTTACTAAGACTGTTCTTGTGAAATTTGCGAAGTGATATTTGGAAGTGCTTAGAGAACTATGGTGAAAAAGGAAATATCGTAAGGTAAAAACTGAAAAGAAGCTTTCTGAGAAACTGCTTTGTGTTTTGTTAATTCATCTCAGAGAGTTACAGCTTTCCGAACAAAAAGCCATTCACTAAGACTGATCTTGTGTTATTTTCAAATTGATATTTGGAAGCCCATAGAGGGCTATGGTGAAAAGGGAAATATCTTCAGTTAAAAACTGGAAAGAAGCTTTCTGAGAAACGGTTTTGTGTTCTCTTAGTTCATCTCACAGAGTTACAGCTTTCCCCTCAAGAAGCCTTTCACCAAGACTGTTCTTGTGGAATTTCCAAAGTGGTCTTTGGAAGTCCATACGTCGCTATGGTGAAAAAGGATATAGCTTCAGTTAAAAAGTGAAAAGAAGCTTTCCGAGGAACTGCTTTGTGATATGGATTTCCTGTCACTGAGAAACAGCTGTATTTCGTAGAACTGTTGGCTAGGCTTATTTCTGTGGAATCTGAGAAATGTTACTTCGGATCTCTTTGAAGACTATAGGTCCAAAGGAAATATCCGCCACTAAAAGTGTGAAAGAAGCTTTCTGAGAAACTTCTTTGAGTTCTGTGAATTGATCTCACAGAGCTACAGTTTCCCCTCAAGAGGCCTTTCGCTAAGACTGTTCTCGTGGAATTTGCAAAGTGATATTTGGAAAACAATAGAGGGCTATGGTGAAAAAGGAAATATCCTAAGATAAAAACTGAAAAGAAGCTTTTTGAGAAACTGTTTTGCGTACCGTTAATTCATCTCACAGAGTTATAGCTTTCCCCTCAAGAAGCCGTTCATTAAGACTGTTGTTGTGAAATTTGCAAAATGATATTTGGAAGCTCATAGAGGGCTATGGTGAAAATGGAAATATCTTCAGTTAAAAACTGGAGAGAAGCTTTCTGAGAAACTGCTTTGTGTTCTGTTAATTCATACACAGAGTTACACCTTTCCTATCACGAATCCTTTCGCTAAGACTGTTCTTGTGGAGTTTACAAAGTGATATTTGGAAGCCCATAGAGGGGTACGGTTAAAAAGGAAATTTCCTCACATAAAAACTGGAAAGAAGCTTTCTGAGAAACTGCTTTGTGTTTTGTTAATTCATCTCACAGTATTACAGCTCTACCCTCAAGAAGCCCTTCACTAAGACTGTTCTTCTGGAATTTCCAAAGAGATATTTGGAAGCCCATAGAGCGCTATGGTGAAAAAGGAAATATCTTCAGTTAAAAACTGGAGAGAAGCTTTCTGAGAAACTTCTTTGTGTTCTGTTAATTCATGCACAGAGTTACAGCTTTCCTATCAAGAATCCTTTCGCTAAGACTGTTCTTGTGGAGTTTACAAAGTGATATTTGGAAGCCCATAGAGGGGTACGTTTAAAAAGGAAATTTCCTCACATAAAAACTGGAAAGAAGTTTTCTGAGAAACTGCTTTGTGTTCTGTTAATTCATCTCACAGAGTTACAGCTTACCCCTCAAGAAGCATTTCGCTAAGACTGTTCTTGTGGAATTTGCAATGTGATATTTGGAAGCCCATGGAGGGATATGGTGAAAAAGGAAATATCTTCAATTAAAAACTGGAAAGAAGCTTTCTGAGAAACTGCTTTGTTTTCTGTTAATTCATCTCACAGAGTTTCAGCTTTCCCCTCCAGAAGTCTTTCGCTAAGACGGTTCTCGTGGAATTTGCAAAGTGATATTTGGAAGCCGTGAGAGGGCTATGGTGTAAAAGGAAATGTCCTCGGATCAAAAATGGAAAGAAGCTTTCCAACAAACTGTTTTGTGTTCTGTTAATTTATCTGACAGAGTTTCAGCTTTCCCCTCAAGAAGCCGTTCGCTAAGACTGTTCTTGTGGAACTTGCAAAGTGATATTTGAAAGCCCGTCGAGGGCTATGGTGAAAAAGGATATACCTTCAGTTAAAAACTGGAAAGAAACTTTCTGAGAAACTGCTTTGTATTCTGTTAATTCACCTCACAGAGTTTCAGCTTTCCCCTCTAGAAGCCTTTCGCTAAGACTGTTCTTGTGGAATTTGCAAAGTGATATTTGTAAGCCCATAGAAGTCGATGGTGAAAACGTAAATATCCTAAGATAAAAACTGAAAAGAACCATTCTGAGAAACTGCTTTGTGTTTTGTTAATTCATCTGACAGAGTTACAGGTTTCCCTTCAAGAAGCCTTTCGCTAAGACAGTTCTTGTGGAATATGCAAAGTGATATTTGGAAGCTCATAGTGACCTATAGTGAAAAAGGATATATCTTCAGTTAAAAACTGAAAAGAAGCTTTCTGAGAAACTGCTTTGTGATATATGACTTCCACTCACTGAGTTACAGCTGTATTTCGTAGAGCTGTTTGGCAGTCTTATTTCCGTGGAATCTGAGAACTGTTATTTCGGATCCCTTTGAAGACTGAAGGGCCAAAGGAAATATCCGTCATTAAAGTTAGAAAGAAGCTTTCTGAGAAACTTCTTTGTGATTTGCGAATTCATTTCACAGAGTTACAGCTTTCCCCTCAAGAAGCCTTTCGCTAAGATTATTCTTGCACAATTTGAAAAATGATATTTGGAAGCCAATAGACGGCTATGGTGAAAACGAAATATCCTCCGATAAAAACTGGAAAGAAGCTTTCTGAGAAATTGCTTTGTGTTCTTTTAATTCATCTCACAGACTTACAGCTTTCCCCTCAGGAAGTCTTTCGCTAAGACTGTTCTTGTGGAATTTGAAATGTGATATTTGGTAGCCCATAGAGCGCTATGGAGAAAAGGAAATATCTTCAGATAAAAACTGTAAAGAACATTCCTGAGAAACTGCTTTGTGTTCTGTTAATTCACCTAACAGAGTTACAGCTTTCCCCTCTAGAAGCCTTTCGCTAAGACTGTTCTTGCTGTATTTTCAAAGTGATATTTTGAAGCCCATAGAGGGCTACGGTGAAAAAGGATATAGCTTCAGTTAAAAACTGAAAGAGGCTTTCTGAGAAACGGTTTAGTATTATGTGACTTCCACTCACTGAGTTACAGCTCTATTTCCTAGAGCTGTTTGATAGCCTTATTTCTATGGAATCGGAGAACTGTTATTTTGGATCCCTTTGAAGACTATAGGGCCAAAGGAAACATCTGCCGCTAAAAGTGAGAAAGAAGCTTTCTGAGAAACTTCTCTGAGATTTGTTAATTCATCTCACAGAGTTACAGCATTCCACTCAAGAAGCCTTTCGCTAGGACTGTTCTTTTTGAATTTGCAAAGTGATATTTCGAAGCCCATAGACGGCTGTGGTGAAAAGGGAAATACCTTCAGTTAAAAAATGGAAAGAAGCTTTCTAAGAAACTGCTTTGTGTTCTGTTAATTCATCTCAAAGAGTTACAGCTTTACCCTCAAAAAGACTTTTGCTAAGACTCTTCTTGTGTAATACTCATAGTGATATTTGTAAGCCCTTATAGGGCTATGGTGAAAAAGGAAATATCCTAAGAAAAAAGCTGAAAAGAAGCTTTCTGAGAAACTGCTTTGTGTTCTGTTAATTCACCTCACAGAGTTACAGCTTTCCCCTTAAGAAGCCTTTTGGTAAGACTGTTCTTGTGGAATTTGCAGAGTGGTATTTGTAAGCCCATAGAGGGCTATGGTGAAAAAGGAAATATCCTAAGATAAAAACTGAAAAGAACATTTCTGAGAAACTGCTTTGTGATACGTGACTTCCACTCACTGAGTGAGAGCTATATGTCATAGAGCTGTTTGCTAACCTTATTTCTGTGGAATCTGAGAAGGGATAATTCGGTTCTCGTTGAAGACTATAGGGCCAAAGGAAATATCCGCCATAAAAGTGAGAAAGAAGCTTTCTGAGAAACAGCTTTCTGATCTGTGAATTCATCCCACAGAGTTACAGCTTTCCCCTGAGGAAGCCTTTCGCTATGACTGTTCTTGTGGAATTTGCAACGTGACATTTCGAAGGCCATAGAGAGCTATGGTGAAAAGGAAATATCTTCTGTTTCAAACGGGAAAGAAGCTTTCTGAGACACTGCGTTGTGTTCTGTTAATTCATCTCACAAAGTTACAGCTTTCCCCTCACGAAGCCTTTCCCTAAGACTGTTCTTGTCGAATTTGGGAAGTGATATTTAGAAGCCTACAGAGGTCTACAGTGAAAAAGGAAATAACCTAAGATAAAAACTGAAAAGAAGCTTTCTGAAAAACTGCTTTGTGTTCTCTTAATTCATCTCACAGAATTACAGATTTCCTCTCAAGAATCCTTTCGCTAAGACTGTTCTTGTGCAATTTAGAACGGGATATTTAGAAGCCCATACAGGGCTATGGAGGAAAAGGAAATGTCCTTAGATAAAAACTGGAAAGAAGCTTTCTGAGAAATTGCTTTGTGTTCTGTTAATTCATGCACAGAGTTACAGCTTTCCCCTCGAGAAGCCTTTCGCTATGACTGTTCTTGTGTAATTCGCAAAGTAATATTTGGAAGCCCATATAGGGTTATGGTGAAAAAAGGAATATCTTCAGTTAGAAACTGTGTAGAAGCTTTCTGAGAAACTGCTTTGTTTTCTGTTAATTCATCTCACAGAGTTACAGCTTTCCCCTCAAGAAGTCTTTCGTTAAGACTGTTCTTGTGGAATTTGCAAAGTGAAATTTGGAAGCCCATAGAGGGCTATGGTGAAAAAGGAAATGTCCTCAGATGAAAACTAGAAAGAAGCTTCTTGAGAAACTACTTTGTGTTCCGTTAATTCATCTCACACAGTTACAGCTTTGCCCTCCAGAAACCGTTCATTAAGACCGTTCTTGTGGAATTTTCAAAGTGCTATTTGGAAACCCATAGGGGGCTATGGTGAAAAAGGAAATATCTTCAGTTATAAACTGGAAAGAAGTTTTCTGAGAAACTGCTTTGTGTTCTGTTAATTCATCTGACAGTGTTACACCTTTCCCCTCAAGAAGCATTCCGCTAAGACTGTTCTTGTGGAATTTTTAAAGTGACATTTGGAAGCCCATAGAGGGCTGTGGTGAAAAAGAAATTTCCTAAGATAAGAACTGAAAAGAAGCTTTCTGAGAAACGACTTTGTGTTCTGTTAATTCATCTTATAGAATTACAGCTTTCCCCTCAAGAAGTCGTTCAGTAAGACTGTTCTTGTGGAATTTGCAAAGTGATATTTGGAAGCCCATAGAGGACCATGGTGTAAAGGAAATATCTTCAGATAAAAACTGGAAAGTAGCTTTCTGAGAAATTGCTTTGTGTTCTGTTAATTCATCTCACAGAATTACGGCTTTCCCCTCAAGAAAACTTTCGCTAAAGCTGTTTTTGTGGAATTTGGAAAAAGGTATATGGAAAACCATAGAGATCTATGGTTAAAAAGAAAATATCCTAAGGTATAAACTGAAAAGAAAATTTCTGAGAAACTGCTTTGTGTTCTCTGAATTCATCTCACAGACTTACAGCTTTCCCCTCAAGAAACCGTTCACTAAGACTGTTCTCGTGGATTTTGCAAAGTGATATCTGGAAGCCCTTAGAGTGCTATGGGGAAAAAGGAAATATCTTCAGTTAAAAAGTGGAAAGAACGTTTCTGAGAAACTGCTTTGTGTTCTGTTAATCCATCTCACAGAGGTACAGCATTCCCCTCAAGAAGTCGTTTACTAAGACAGTTCTTGTGAAATTTGCGAAGTGATATTTGGAAGTGCTTAGAGAACTATGGTGAAAAAGGAAATATCGTAAGGTAAAAACTGAAAAGAAGCTTTCTGAGAAACTGCTTTGTGTTTTGTTAATTCATCTCAGAGAGTTACAGCTTTCCGAACAAAAAGCCATTCACTAAGACTGATCTTGTGTTATTTTCAAATTGATATTTGGAAGCCCATAGAGGGCTATGGTGAAAAGGGAAATATCTTCAGTTAAAAACTGGAAAGAAGCTTTCTGAGAAACGGTTTTGTGTTCTCTTAGTTCATCTCACAGAGTTACAGCTTTCCCCTCAAGAAGCCTTTCACCAAGACTGTTCTTGTGGAATTTCCAAAGTGGTCTTTGGAAGTCCATACGTCGCTATGGTGAAAAAGGATATAGCTTCAGTTAAAAAGTGAAAAGAAGCTTTCCGAGGAACTGCTTTGTGATATGTGATTTCCTGTCACTGAGAAACAGCTGTATTTCGTAGAACTGTTGGCTAGGCTTATTTCTGTGGAATCTGAGAAATGTTACTTCGGATCTCTTTGAAGACTATAGGTCCAAAGGAAATATCCGCCACTAAAAGTGTGAAAGAAGCTTTCTGAGAAACTTCTTTGAGTTCTGTGAATTGATCTCACAGAGCTACAGTTTCCCCACAAGAGGCCTTTCGCTAAGACTGTTCTCGTGGAATTTGCAAAGTGATATTTGGAAAACAATAGAGGGCTATGGTGAAAAAGGAAATATCCTAAGATAAAAACTGAAAAGAAGCTTTTTGAGAAACTGTTTTGCGTACCGTTAATTCATCTCACAGAGTTATAGCTTTCCCCTCAAGAAGCCGTTCATTAAGACTGTTGTTGTGAAATTTGCAAAATGATATTTGGAAGCTCATAGAGGTCTATGGTGAAAATGGAAATATCTTCAGTTAAAAACTGGAGAGAAGCTTTCTGAGAAACTGCTTTGTGTTCTGTTAATTCATACACAGAGTTACACTTTCCTATCACGAATCCTTTCGCTAAGACTGTTCTTGTGGAGTTTACAAAGTGATATTTGGAAGCCCATAGAGGGGTATGGTTAAAAAGGAAATTTCCTCACATAAAAACTGGAAAGAAGCTTTCTGAGAAACTGCTTTGTGTTTTGTTAATTCATCTCACAGTATTACAGCTCTACCCTCAAGAAGCACTTCACTAAGACTGTTCTTCTGGAATTTCTAAAGAGATATTTGGAAGCCCATAGAGTGCTATGGTGAAAAAGGAAATATCTTCAGTTAAAAACTGGAGAGAAGCTTTCTGAGAAACTTCTTTGTGTTCTGTTAATTCATGCACAGAGTTACAGCTTTCCTATCAAGAATCCTTTCGCTAAGACTGTTCTTGTGGAGTTTACAAAGTGATATTTGGAAGCCCATAGAGGGGTACTTTTAAAAAGGAAATTTCCTCACATAAAAACTGGAAAGAAGTTTTCTGAGAAACTGCTTTGTGTTCTGTTAATTCATCTCACAGAGTTACAGCTTACCCCTCAAGAAGCATTTCGCTAAGACTGTTCTTGTGGAATTTGCAATGTGATATTTGGAAGCCCATGGAGGGATATGGTGAAAAAGGAAATATCTTCAATTAAAAACTGGAAAGAAGCTTTCTGAGAAACTGCTTTGTTTTCTGTTAATTCATCTCACAGAGTTTCAGCTTTCCCCTCCAGATGTCTTTCGCTAAGACGGTTCTCGTGGAATTTGCAAAGTGATATTTGGAAGCCGTGAGAGGGCTATGGTGTAAAAGGAAATGTCCTCGGATCAAAAATGGAAAGAAGCTTTCCAACAAACTCTTTTGTGTTCTGTTAATTTATCTGGCAGTGTTTCAGCTTTCCCCTCAAGAAGCCGTTCGCTAAGACTGTTCTTGTGGAATTTGCAAAGTGATATTTGAAAGCCCGTCGAGTTCTATGGTGAAAAAGGAAATACCTTCAGTTAAAAACTGGAAAGAAACTTTCTGAGAAACTGCTTTGTATTCTGTTAATTCACCTCACAGAGTTTCAGCTTTCCCCTCTAGAAGCCTTTCGCTAAGACTGTTCTTG
The DNA here is from genome assembly GCF_047675955.1 of Chlorocebus sabaeus. Lineage (NCBI taxonomy): Eukaryota > Metazoa > Chordata > Mammalia > Primates > Cercopithecidae > Chlorocebus > Chlorocebus sabaeus. The sequence continues at coordinate 199,808 of NW_027327742.1, read as the reverse complement.
TGGAATTTGCAAAGTGATATTTGTAAGCCCATAGAAGTCGATGGTGAAAACGTAAATATCCTAAGATAAAAACTGAAAAGAACCATTCTGAGAAACTGCTTTGTGTTTTGTTAATTCATCTCACAGAGTTACAGGTTTCCCTTCAAGAAGCCTTTCGCTAAGACAGTTCTTGTGGAATATGCAAAGTGATATTTGGAAGCTCATAGTGACCTATAGTGAAAAAGGATATATCTTCAGTTAAAAACTGAAAAGAAGCTTTCTGAGAAACTGCTTTGTGATATATGACTTCCACTCACTGAGTTACAGCTGTATTTCGTAGAGCTGTTTGGCAGTCTTATTTCTGTGGAATCTGAGAACTGTTATTTCGGATCCCTTTGAAGACTGAAGGGCCAAAGGAAATATCCGTCGTTAAAGTTAGAAAGAAGCTTTCTGAGAAACTTCTTTGTGATTTGCGAATTCATTTCACAGAGTTACAGCTTTCCCCTCAAGAAGCCTTTCGCTAAGATTATTCTTGCACAATTTGAAAAATGATATTTGGAAGCCAATAGACGGCTATGGTGAAAACGAAATATCCTCCGATAAAAACTGGAAAGAAGCTTTCTGAGAAATTGCTTTGTGTTCTTTTAATTCATCTCACAGACTTACAGCTTTCCCCTCAGGAAGTCTTTCGCTAAGACTGTTCTTGTGGAATTTGAAATGTGATATTTGGTAGCCCATAGAGCGCTATGGGGAAAAGGAAATATCTTCAGATAAAAACTGTAAAGAACATTCCTGAGAAACTGCTTTGTGTTCTGTTAATTCACCTAACAGAGTTACAGATTTCCCCTCTAGAAGCCTTTCGCTAAGACTGTTCTTGCTGTATTTTCAAAGTGATATTTTGAAGCCCATAGAGGGCTACGGTGAAAAAGGATATAGCTTCAGTTAAAAACTGAAAGAGGCTTTCTGAGAAACGGTTTAGTATTATGTGACTTCCACTCACTGAGTTACAGCTCTATTTCCTAGAGCTGTTTGATAGCCTTATTTCTATGGAATCGGAGAACTGTTATTTTGGATCCCTTTGAAGACTATAGGGCCAAAGGAAATATCTGCCGCTAAAAGTGAGAAAGAAGCTTTCTGAGAAACTTCTCTGAGATTTGTTAATTCATCTCACAGAGTTACAGCATTCCACTCAAGAAGCCTTTCACTAGGACTGTTCTTTTTGAAATTGCAAAGTGATATTTCGAAGCCCATAGACGGCTGTGGTGAAAAGGGAAATACCTTCAGTTAAAAAATGGAAAGAAGCTTTCTAAGAAACTGCTTTGAGTTCTGCTAATTCATCTCAAAGAGTAACAGCTTTTCCCTCAAAAAGACTTTTGCTAAGACTCTTCTTGTGTAATACTCATAGTGATATTTGTAAGCCCTTATAGGGCTATGGTGAAAAAGGAAATATCCTAAGATAAAAGCTGAAAAGAAGCTTTCTGAGAAACTGCTTTGTGTTCTGTTAATTCACCTCACAGAGTTACAGCTTTCCCCTTAAGAAGCCTTTCGCTAAGACTGTTCTTGTGGAATTTGCAGAGTGGTATTTGTAAGCCCATAGAGGGCTATGGTGAAAAAGGAAATATCCTAAGATAAAAACTGAAAAGAACATTTCTGAGAAACTGCTTTGTGATACGTGACTTCCACTCACTGAGTGAGAGGTATATGTCATAGAGCTGTTTGCTAACCTTATTTCTGTGGAATCTGAGAAGGGATAATTCGGTTCCCGTTGAAGACTATAGGGCCAAAGGAAATATCCGCCATAAAAGTGAGAAAGAAGCTTTCTGAGAAACAGCTTTCTGGTCTGTAAATTCATCCCACAGAGTTACAGCTTTCCCCTGAGGAAGGCTTTCGCTATGACTGTTCTTGTGGAATTTGCAAAGTGACATTTCGAAGGCCATAGAGAGCTATGGTGAAAAGGAAATATCTTCGGTTTAAAACGGGAAAGAAGCTTTCTGAGACACTGCGTTGTGTTCTGTTAATTCATCTCACAAAGTTACAGCTTTCCCCTCACGAAGCCTTTCCCTAAGACTGTTCTTGTCGAATTTGGGAAGTGATATTTAGAAGCCTACAGAGGTCTACAGTGAAAAAGGAAATAACCTAAGATAAAAACTGAAAATAAGCTTTCTGAAAAACTGCTTTGTGTTCTCTTAATTCATCTCACAGAGTTACAGCTTTCCTCTCAAGAATCCTTTCGCTAAGACTGTTCTTGTGCAATTTAGAACGGGATATTTAGAAGCCCATACAGGGCTATGGAGAAAAAGGAAATGTCCTTAGATAAAAACTGGAAAGAAGCTTTCTGAGAAACTGCTTTGTGTTCTGTTAATTCATCTCACAGAGTTACAGCTTTCCCCTCAGGAAGTCTTTCGCTAAGACTGTTCTTGTGGAATTTGAAATGTGATATTTGGTAGCCCATAGAGCGCTATGGAGAAAAGGAAATATCTTCAGATAAAAACTGTAAAGTACATTCCTGAGAAACTGCTTTGTGTTCTGTTAATTCACCTAACAGAGTTACAGATTTCGCCTCTAGAAGCCTTTCGCTAAGACTGTTCTTGCTGTATTTTCAAAGTGATATTTTGAAGCCCATAGAGGGCTACGGTGAAAAAGGATATAGCTTCAGTTAAAAACTGAAAGAGGCTTTCTGAGAAACGGTTTAGTATTATGTGACTTCCACTCACTGAGTTACAGCTCTATTTCCTAGAGCTGTTTGATAGCCTTATTTCTATGGAATCGGAGAACTGTTATTTTGGATCCCTTTGAAGACTATAGGGCCAAAGGAAATATCTGCCGCTAATAGTGAGAAAGAAGCTTTCTGAGAAACTTCTCTGAGATCTGTTAATTCATCTCACAGAGTTACAGCATTCCACTCAAGAAGCCTTTCGCTAGGACTGTTCTTTTTGAATTTGCAAAGTGATATTTCGAAGCCCATAGACGGCTGTGGTGAAAAGGGAAATACCTTCAGTTAAAAAATGGAAAGAAGCTTTCTAAGAAACTGCTTTGTGTTCTGTTAATTCACCTCAAAGAGTAACAGCTTTACCCTCAAAAAGACTTTTGCTAAGACTCTTCTTGTGTAATACTCATAGTGATATTTGTAAGCCCTTATAGGGCTATGGTGAAAAAGGAAATATCCTAAGATAAAAGCTGAAAAGAAGCTTTCTGAGAAACTGCTTTGTGTTCTGTTAATTCACCTCAAAGAGTAACAGCTTTACCCTCAAAAAGACTTTTGCTAAGACTCTTCTTGTGTAATACTCATAGTGATATTTGTAAGCCCTTATAGGGCTATGGTGAAAAAGGAAATATCCTAAGATAAAAGCTGAAAAGAAGCTTTCTGAGAAACTGCTTTGTGTTCTGTTAATTCACCTCAAAGAGTAACAGCTTTACCCTCAAAAAGACTTTTGCTAAGACTCTTCTTGTGTAATACTCATAGTGATATTTGTAAGCCCTTATAGGGCTATGGTGAAAAAGGAAATATCCTAAGATAAAAACTGAAAAGAACATTTCTGAGAAACTGCTTTGTGATACGTGACTTACACTCACGGAGTGAGAGCTATATGTCATAGAGCTGTTTGCTAACCTTATTTCTGTGGAATCTGAGAAGGGATAATTCGGTTCCCTTTGAAGACTATAGGGCCAAAGGAAATATCCGCCATAAACGTGAGAAAGAAGCTTTCTGAGAAACAGCTTTCTGATCTGTGAATTCATCACACAGAGTTACAGCTTTCCCCTGAGGAAGCCTTTCGCTATGACTGTTCTTGTGGAATTTGCAAAGTGACGTTTCGAAGCCCATAGAGAGCTATGGTGAAAAGGAAATATCTTCGGTTTAAAACGGGAAAGAAGCTTTCTGAGACACTGCGTTGTGTTCTGTTAATTCATCTCACAAAGTTACAGCTTTCCCCTCACGAAGCCTGTCCCTAATACTGTTCTTGTCGAAATTGGGAAGTGATATTTAGAAGCGTACAGAGGTCTACAGTGAAAAAGGAAATAACCTAAGATAAAAACTGAAAAGAAGCTTTCTGAAAAACTGCTTTGTGTTCTCTTAATTCATCTCACAGAGTTACAGCTTTCCTCTCAAGAATCCTTTCGCTAAGACTGTTCTTGTGCAATTTAGAACGGGATATTTAGAAGCCTATAGAGGGCTATGGAGAAAAAGGAAATGTCCTTAGATAAAAACTGGAAAGAAGCTTTCTGAGAAACTGCTTTGTGTTCTGTTAATTCATCTCACAGAGTTACAGCTTTCCCCTCGAGAAGCCTTTCGCTATGACTGTTCTTGTGTAATTCGCAAAGTAATATTTGGAAGCCCATATAGGGTTATGGTGAAAAAAGGAATATCTTCAGTTAGAAACTGTATAGAAGCTTTCTGAGAAACTGCTTTGTTTTCTGTTAATTCATCTCACAGAGTTACAGCTTTCCCCTCAAGAAGTCTTTCGTTAAGACTGTTCTTGTGGAATTTGCAAAGTGAAATTTGGAAGCCCATAGAGGGCTATGGTGAAAAAGGAAATGTCCTCAGATGAAAACTAGAAAGAAGCTTCTTGAGAAACTACTGTGTGTTCCGTTAATTCATCTCACACAGTTACAGCTTTGCCCTCCAGAAACCGTTCATTAAGACCGTTCTTGTGGAATTTTCAAAGTGATATTTGGAAACCCATAGGGGGCTATGGTGAAAAAGGAAATATCTTCAGTTATAAACTGGAAAGAAGTTTTCTGAGAAACTGCTTTGTGTTCTGTTAATTCATCTGACAGTGTTACACTTTTCCCCTCAAGAAGCATTCCGCTAAGACTGTTCTTGTGGAATTTGCAAAGTGACATTTGGAAGCCCATAGAGGGCTGTGGTGAAAAAGAAATTTCCTAAGATAAGAACTGAAAAGAAGCTTTCTGAGAAACGACTTTGTGTTCTGTTAATTCATCTTATAGAATTACAGCTTTCCCCTCAAGAAGTCGTTCAGTAAGACTGTTCTTGTGGAATTTGCAAAGTGATATTTGGAAGCCCATAGAGGACCATGGTGTAAAGGAAATATCTTCAGATAAAAACTGGAAAGTAGCTTTCTGAGAAATTGCTTTGTGTTCTGTTAATTCATCTCACAGAATTACGGCTTTCCCCTCAAGAAAACTTTCGCGAAAGCTGTTTTTGTGGAATTTGGAAAAAGGTATATGGAAAACCATAGAGATCTATGGTTAAAAAGAAAATATCCTAAGATAAAAACTGAAAAGAAAATTTCTGAGAAACTGCTTTGTGTTCTCTGAATTCATCTCACAGACTTACAGCTTTCCCCTCAAGAAACCGTTCACTAAGACTGTTCTCGTGGATTTTGCAAAGTGATATTTGGAAGCCCATAGAGCGCTATGGGGAAAAAGGAAATATCTTCAGTTAAAAAGTGGAAAGAACGTTTCTGAGAAACTGCTTTGTGTTCTGTTAATCCATCTCACAGAGGTACAGCATTCCCCTCAAGAAGTCGTTTACTAAGACTGTTCTTGTGAAATTTGCGAAGTGATATTTGGAAGTGCTTAGAGAACTATGGTGAAAAAGGAAATATCGTAAGGTAAAAACTGAAAAGAAGCTTTCTGAGAAACTGCTTTGTGTTTTGTTAATTCATCTCAGAGAGTTACAGCTTTCCGAACAAAAAGCCATTCACTAAGACTGATCTTGTGTTATTTTCAAATTGATATTTGGAAGCCCATAGAGGGCTATGGTGAAAAGGGAAATATCTTCAGTTAAAAACTGGAAAGAAGCTTTCTGAGAAACGGTTTTGTGTTCTCTTAGTTCATCTCACAGAGTTACAGCTTTCCCCTCAAGAAGCCTTTCACCAAGACTGTTCTTGTGGAATTTCCAAAGTGGTCTTTGGAAGTCCATACGTCGCTATGGTGAAAAAGGATATAGCTTCAGTTAAAAAGTGAAAAGAAGCTTTCCGAGGAACTGCTTTGTGATATGTGATTTCCTGTCACTGAGAAACAGCTGTATTTCGTAGAACTGTTGGCTAGGCTTATTTCTGTGGAATCTGAGAAATGTTACTTCGGATCTCTTTGAAGACTATAGGTCCAAAGGAAATATCCGCCACTAAACGTGTGAAAGAAGCTTTCTGAGAAACTTCTTTGAGTTCTGTGAATTGATCTCACAGAGCTACAGTTTCCCCTCAAGAGGCCTTTCGCTAAGACTGTTCTCGTGGAATTTGCAAAGTGATATTTGGAAAACAATAGAGGGCTATGGTGAAAAAGGAAATATCCTAAGATAAAAACTGAAAAGAAGCTTTTTGAGAAACTGTTTTGCGTACCGTTAATTCATCTCACAGAGTTATAGCTTTCCCCTCAAGAAGCCGTTCATTAAGACTGTTGTTGTGAAATTTGCAAAATGATATTTGGAAGCTCATAGAGGGCTATGGTGAAAATGGAAATATCTTCAGTTAAAAACTGGAGAGAAGCTTTCTGAGAAACTGCTTTGTGTTCTGTTAATTCATACACAGAGTTACACCTTTCCTATCACGAATCCTTTCGCTAAGACTGTTCTTGTGGAGTTTACAAAGTGATATTTGGAAGCCCATAGAGGGGTACGGTTAAAAAGGAAATTTCCTCACATAAAAACTGGAAAGAAGCTTTCTGAGAAACTGCTTTGTGTTTTGTTAATTCATCTCACAGTATTACAGCTCTACCCTCAAGAAGCCCTTCACTAAGACAGTTCTTCTGGAATTTCCAAAGAGATATTTGGAAGCCCATAGAGCGCTATGGTGAAAAAGGAAATATCTTCAGTTAAAAACTGGAGAGAAGCTTTCTGAGAAACTTCTTTGTGTTCTGTTAATTCATGCACAGAGTTACAGCTTTCCTATCAAGAATCCTTTCGCTAAGACTGTTCTTGTGGAGTTTACAAAGTGATATTTGGAAGCCCATAGAGGGGTACGTTTAAAAAGGAAATTTCCTCACATAAAAAATGGAAAGAAGTTTTCTGAGAAACTGCTTTGTGTTCTGTTAATTCATCTCACAGAGTTACAGCTTACCCCTCAAGAAGCATTTCGCTAAGACTGTTCTTGTGGAATTTGCAATGTGATATTTGGAAGCCCCTGGAGGGATATGGTGAAAAAGGAAATATCTTCAATTAAAAACTGGAAAGAAGCTTTCTGAGAAACTGCTTTGTTTTCTGTTAATTCATCTCACAGAGTTTCAGCTTTCCCCTCCAGAAGTCTTTCGCTAAGACGGTTCTCGTGGAATTTGCAAAGTGATATTTGGAAGCCGTGAGAGGGCTATGGTGTAAAAGGAAATGTCTTCGGATCAAAAATGGAAAGAAGCTTTCCAACAAACTGTTTTGTGTTCTGTTAATTTATCTGACAGAGTTTCAGCTTTCCCCTCAAGGAGCCGTTCGCTAAGACTGTTCTTGTGGAATTTGCAAAGTGATATTTGAAAGCCCGTCGAGGGCTATGGTGAAAAAGGAAATACCTTCAGTTAAAAACTGGAAAGAAACTTTCTGAGAAACTGCTTTGTATTCTGTTAATTCACCTCACAGAGTTTCAGCTTTCCCCTCTAGAAGCTTTTCGCTAAGACTGTTCTTGTGGAATTTGCAAAGTGATATTTGTAAGCCCATAGAAGTCGATGGTGAAAACGTAAATATCCTAAGATAAAAACTGAAAAGAACCATTCTGAGAAACTGCTTTGTGTTTTGTTAATTCATCTGACAGAGTTACAGGTTTCCCTTCAAGAAGCCTTTCGCTAAGACAGTTCTTGTGGAATATGCAAAGTGATATTTGGAAGCTCATAGTGACCTATAGTGAAAAAGGATATATCTTCAGTTAAAAACTGAAAAGAAGCTTTCTGAGAAACTGCTTTGTGATATATGACTTCCACTCACTGAGTTACAGCTGTATTTCGTAGAGCTGTTTGGCAGTCTTATTTCTGTGGAATCTGAGAACTGTTATTTCGGATCCCTTTGAAGACTGAAGGGCCAAAGGAAATATCCGTCGTTAAAGTTAGAAAGAAGCTTTCTGAGAAACTTCTTTGTGATTTGCGAATTCATTTCACAGAGTTACAGCTTTCCCCTCAAGAAGCCTTTCGCTCAGATTATTCTTGCACAATTTGAAAAATGATATTTGGAAGCCAATAGACGGCTATGGTGAAAACGAAATATCCTCCGATAAAAACTGGAAAGAAGCTTTCTGAGAAATTGCTTTGTGTTCTTTTAATTCATCTCACAGACTTACAGCTTTCCCCTCAGGAAGTCTTTCGCTAAGACTGTTCTTGTGGAATTTGAAATGTGATATTTGGTAGCCCATAGAGCGCTATGGAGAAAAGGAAATATCTTCAGATAAAAACTGTAAAGAACATTCCTGAGAAACTGCTTTGTGTTCTGTTAATTCACCTAACAGAGTTACAGCTTTCCCCTCTAGAAGCCTTTTGCTAAGACTGTTCTTGCTGTATTTTCAAAGTGATATTTGGAAGCCCATAGAGGGCTACGGTGAAAAAGGATATAGCTTCAGTTAAAAACTGAAAGAGGCTTTCTGAGAAACGGTTTAGTATTATGTGACTTCCACTCACTGAGTTACAGCTCTATTTCCTAGAGCTGTTTGATAGCCTTATTTCTATGGAATCGGAGAACTGTTATTTCGGATCCCTTTGAAGACTATAGGGCCAAAGGAAATATCTGCTGCTAAAAGTGAGAAAGAAGCTTTCTGAGAAACTTCTCTGAGATCTGTTAATTCATCTCACAGAGTTACAGCATTCCACTCAAGAAGCCTTTCGCTAGGACTGTTCTTTTTGAATTTGCAAAGTGATATTTCGAAGCCCATAGACGGCTGTGGTGAAAAGGGAAATACCTTCAGTTAAAAAATGGAAAGAAGCTTTCTAAGAAACTGCTTTGTGTTCTGTTAATTCATCTCAAAGAGTTACAGCTTTACCCTCAAAAAGACTTTTGCTAAGACTCTTCTTGTGTAATACTCATAGTGATATTTGTAAGCCCTTATAGGGCTATGGTGAAAAAGGAAATATCCTAAGATAAAAGCTGAAAAGAAGCTTTCTGAGAAACTGCTTTGTGTTCTGTTAATTCACCTCAGAGAGTTACAGCTTTCCCCTTAAGAAGCCTTTTGGTAAGACTGTTCTTGTGGAATTTGCAGAGTGGTATTTGTAAGCCCATAGAGGGCTATGGTGAAAAAGGAAATATCCTAAGATAAAAACTGAAAAGAACATTTCTGAGAAACTGCTTTGTGATACGTGACTTCCACTCACTGAGTGAGAGCTATATGTCATAGAGCTGTTTGCTAACCTTATTTCTGTGGAATCTGAGAAGGGATAATTCGGTTCTCGTTGAAGACTATAGGGCCAAAGGAAATATCCGCCAAAAACGTGAGAAAGAAGCTTTCTGAGAAACAGCTTTCTGATCTGTGAATTCATCCCACAGAGTTACAGCTTTCCCCTGAGGAAGCCTTTCGCTATGACTGTTCTTGTGGAATTTGCAACGTGACATTTTGAAGGCCATAGAGAGCTATGGTGAAAAGGAAATATCTTCGGTTTAAAACGGGAAAGAAGCTTTCTGAGACACTGCGTTGTGTTCTGTTAATTCATCTCACAATGTTACAGCTTTCCCCTCACGAAGCCTTTCCCTAAGACAGTTCTTGTCGAATTTGGGAAGTGATATTTAGAAGCCTACAGAGGTCTACAGTGAAAAAGGAAATAACCTAAGATAAAAACTGAAAATAAGCTTTCTGAAAAACTGCTTTGTGTTCTCTTAATTCATCTCACAGAGTTACAGCTTTCCTCTCAAGAATCCTTTCGCTAAGACTGTTCTTGTGCAATTTAGAACGTGATATTTAGAAGCCCATAGAGGGCTATGGAGAAAAAGGAAATGTCCTTAGATAAAAACTGGAAAGAAGCTTTCTGAGAAACTGCTTTGTGTTCTGTTAATTCACCTCACAGAGTTACAGCTTTCCCCTTAAGAAGCCTTTCGCTAAGACTGTTCTTGTGGAATTTGCAGAGTGGTATTTGTAAGCCCATAGAGGGCTATGGTGAAAAAGGAAATATCCTAAGATAAAAACTGAAAAGAACATTTCTGAGAAACTGCTTTGTGATACGTGACTTCCACTCACTGAGTGAGAGCTATATGTCATAGAGCTGTTTGCTAACCTTATTTCTGTGGAATCTGAAAAGGGATAATTCGGTTCCCTTTGAAGACTATAGGGCCAAAGGAAATATCCGCCATAAAAGTGAGAAAGAAGCTTTCTGAGAAACAGCTTTCTGATCTGTAAATTCATCCCACAGAGTTACAGCTTTCCCCTGAGGAAGCCTTTCTCTATGACTGTTCTTGTGGAATTTGCAAAGTGACATTTCGAAGCCCATAGAGAGCTATGGTGAAAAGGAAATATCTTCGGTTTAAAACGGGAACGAAGCTTTCTGAGACACTGCGTTGTGTTCTGTTAATTCATCTCACAAAGTTACAGCTTTCCCCTCACGAAGCCTTTCCCTAAGACTGTTCTTGTCGAATTTGGGAAGTGATATTTAGAAGCCTACAGAGGTCTACAGTGAAAAAGGAAATAACCTAAGATAAAAACTGAAAATAAGCTTTCTGAAAAACTGCTTTGTGTTCTCTTAATTCATCTCACAGAGTTACAGCTTTCCTCTCAAGAATCCTTTCGCTAAGACTGTTCTTGTGCAATTTAGAACGGGATATTTAGAAGCCCATACAGGGCTATGGAGAAAAAGGAAATGTCCTTAGATAAAAACTGGAAAGAAGCTTTCTGAGAAACTGCTTTGTGTTCTGTTAATTCATCTCACAGAGTTACAGCTTTCCCCTCGAGAAGCCTTTCGCTATGACTGTTCTTGTGTCATTCGCAAAGTAATATTTGGAAGCCCATATAGGGTTATGGTGAAAAAAGGAATATCTTCAGTTAGAAACTGTATAGAAGCTTTCTGAGAAACTGCTTTGTTTTCTGTTAATTCATCTCACAGAGTTACAGCTTTCCCCTCAAGAAGTCTTTCGTTAAGACTGTTCTTGTGGAATTTGCAAAGTGAAATTTGGAAGCCCATAGAGGGCTATGGTGAAAAAGGAAATGTCCTCAGATGAAAACTAGAAAGAAGCTTCTTGAGAAACTACTTTGTGTTCCGTTAATTCATCTCACACAGTTACAGCTTTGCCCTCCAGAAACCGTTCATTAAGACCGTTCTTGTGGAATTTTCAAAGTGCTATTTGGAAACCCATAGGGGGCTATGGTGAAAAAGGAAATATCTTCAGTTATAAACTGGAAAGAAGTTTTCTGAGAAACTGCTTTGTGTTCTGTTAATTCATCTGACAGTGTTACACCTTTCCCCTCAAGAAGCATTCCGCTAAGACTTTTCTTGTGGAATTTGGGAAGTGATATTTAGAAGCCTACAGAGGTCTACAGTGAAAAAGGAAATAACCTAAGATAAAAACTGAAAATAAGCTTTCTGAAAAACTGCTTTGTGTTCTCTTAATTCATCTCACAGAGTTACAGCATTCCTCTCAAGAATCCTTTCGCTAAGACTGTTCTTGTGCAATTTAGAACGTGATATTTAGAAGCCCATAGAGGGCTATGGAGAAAAAGGAAATGTCCTTAGATAAAAACTGGAAAGAAGCTTTCTGAGAAACTGCTTTGTGTTCTCTGAATTCATCTCACAGACTTACAGCTTTCCCCTCAAGAATCCTTTCGCTAAGACTGTTCTCGTTGATTTTGCAAAGTGATATTTGGAAGCCCATAGAGCGCTATGGGGAAAAAGGAAATATCTTCAGTTAAAAAGTGGAAAGAACGTTTCTGAGAAACTGCTTTGTGTTCTGTTAATCCATCTCACAGAGGTACAGCATTCCCCTCAAGAAGTCGTTTATTAAGACTGTTCTTGTGAAATTTGCGAAGTGATATTTGGAAGTGCTTAGAGAACTATGGTGAAAAAGGAAATATCGTAAGGTAAAAACTGAAAAGAAGCTTTCTGAGAAACTGCTTTGTGTTTTGTTAATTCATCTCAGAGAGTTACAGCTTTCCGAACAAAAAGGCATTCACTAAGACTGATCTTGTGTTATTTTCAAATTGATATATGGAAGCCCATAGAGGACTATGGTGAAAAGGGAAATATCTTCAGTTAAAAACTGGAAAGAAGCTTTCTGAGAAACTGCTTTGTGTTTTGTTAATTCATCTCACAGTATTACAGCTCTACCCTCAAGAAGCCCTTCACTAAGACTGTTCTTCTGGAATTTCCAAAGAGATATTTGGAAGCCCATAGAGCGCTATGGTGAAAAAGGAAATATCTTCAGTTAAAAACTGGAGAGAAGCTTTCTGAGAAACTTCTTTGTGTTCTGTTAATTCATGCACAGAGTTACAGCTTTCCTATCAAGAATCCTTTCGCTAAGACTGTTCTTGTGGAGTTTACAAAGTGATATTTGGAAGCCCATAGAGGGGTAGGTTTAAAAAGGAAATTTCCTCACATAAAAACTGGAAAGAAGTTTTCTGAGAAACTGCTTTGTGTTCTGTTAATTCATCTCACAGAGTTACAGCTTACCCCTCAAGAAGCATTTCGCTAAGACTGTTCTTGTGGAATTTGCAATGTGATATTTGGAAGCCCATGGAGGGATATGGTGAAAAAGGAAATATCTTCAATTAAAAACTGGAAAGAAGCTTTCTGAGAAACTGCTTTGTTTTCTGTTAATTCATCTCACAGAGTTTCAGCTTTCCCCTCCAGATGTCTTTCGCTAAGACGGTTCTCGTGGAATTTGCAAAGTGATATTTGGAAGCCGTGAGAGGGCTATGGTGTAAAAGGAAATGTCCTCGGATCAAAAATGGAAAGAAGCTTTCCAACAAACTCTTTTGTGTTCTGTTAATTTATCTGGCAGTGTTTCAGCTTTCCCCTCAAGAAGCCGTTCGCTAAGACTGTTCTTGTGGAATTTGCAAAGTGATATTTGAAAGCCCGTCGAGTTCTATGGTGAAAAAGGAAATACCTTCAGTTAAAAACTGGAAAGAAACTTTCTGAGAAACTGCTTTGTATTCTGTTAATTCACCTCACAGAGTTTCAGCTTTCCCCTCTAGAAGCCTTTCGCTAAGACTGTTCTTGTGGAATTTGCAAAGTGATATTTGTAAGCCCATAGAAGTCGATGGTGAAAACGTAAATATCCTAAGATAAAAACTGAAAAGAACCATTCTGAGAAACTGCTTTGTGTTTTGTTAATTCATCTCACAGAGTTACAGGTTTCCCTTCAAGAAGCCTTTCGCTAAGACAGTTCTTGTGGAATATGCAAAGTGATATTTGGAAGCTCATAGTGACCTATAGTGAAAAAGGATATATCTTCAGTTAAAAACTGAAAAGAAGCTTTCTGAGAAACTGCTTTGTGATATATGACTTCCACTCACTGAGTTACAGCTGTATTTCGTAGAGCTGTTTGGCAGTCTTATTTCTGTGGAATCTGAGAACTGTTATTTCGGATCCCTTTGAAGACTGAAGGGCCAAAGGAAATATCCGTCGTTAAAGTTAGAAAGAAGCTTTCTGAGAAACTTCTTTGTGATTTGCGAATTCATTTCACAGAGTTACAGCTTTCCCCTCAAGAAGCCTTTCGCTAAGATTATTCTTGCACAATTTGAAAAATGATATTTGGAAGCCAATAGACGGCTATGGTGAAAACGAAATATCCTCCGATAAAAACTGGAAAGAAGCTTTCTGAGAAATTGCTTTGTGTTCTTTTAATTCATCTCACAGACTTACAGCTTTCCCCTCAGGAAGTCTTTCGCTAAGACTGTTCTTGTGGAATTTGAAATGTGATATTTGGTAGCCCATAGAGCGCTATGGAGAAAAGGAAATATCTTCAGATAAAAACTGTAAAGAACATTCCTGAGAAACTGCTTTGTGTTCTGTTAATTCACCTAACAGAGTTACAGCTTTCCCCTCTAGAAGCCTTTTGCTAAGACTGTTCTTGCTGTATTTTCAAAGTGATATTTGGAAGCCCATAGAGGGCTACGGTGAAAAAGGATATAGCTTCAGTTAAAAACTGAAAGAGTCTTTCTGAGAAACGGTTTAGTATTATGTGACTTCCACTCACTGAGTTACAGCTCTATTTCCTAGAGCTGTTTGATAGCCTTATTTCTATGGAATCGGAGAACTGTTATTTTGGATCCCTTTGAAGACTATAGGGCCAAAGGAAATATCTGCCGCTAAAAGTGAGAAAGAAGCTTTCTGAGAAACTTCTCTGAGATCTGTTAATTCATCTCACAGAGTTACAGCATTCCACTCAAGAAGCCTTTCGCTAGGACTGTTCTTTTTGAATTTGCAAAGTGATATTTCGAAGCCCATAGACGGCTGTGGTGAAAAGGGAAATACCTTCAGTTAAAAAATGGAAAGAAGCTTTCTAAGAAACTGCTTGGTGTTCTGTTACTTCATCTCAAAGAGTTACAGCTTTACCCTCAAAAAGACTTTTGCTAAGACTCTTCTTGTGTAATACTCATAGTGATATTTGTAAGCCCTTATAGGGCTATGGTGAAAAAGGAAATATCCTAAGATAAAAGCTGAAAAGAAGCTTTCTGAGAAACTGCTTTGTGTTCTGTTAATTCACCTCACAGAGTTACAGCTTTCCCCTTAAGAAGCCTTTCGCTAAGACTGTTCTTGTGGAATTTGCAGAGTGGTATTTGTAAGCCCATAGAGGGCTATGGTGAAAAAGGAAATATCCTAAGATAAAAACTGAAAAGAACATTTCTGAGAAACTGCTTTGTGATACGTGACTTCCACTCACTGAGTGAGAGCTATATGTCATAGAGCTGTTTGCTAACCTTATTTCTGTGGAATCTGAGAAGGGATAATTCGGTTCCCGTTGAAGACTATAGGGCCAAAGGAAATATCCGCCATAAACGTGAGAAAGAAGCTTTCTGAGAAACAGCTTTCTGGTCTGTAAATTCATCCCACAGAGTTACAGCTTTCCCCTGAGGAAGCCTTTTGCTATGACTGTTCTTGTGGAATTTGCAAAGTGACATTTCGAAGCCCATAGAGAGCTATGGTGAAAAGGAAATATCTTCGGTTTCAAACGGGAAAGAAGCTTTCTGAGACACTGCGTTGTGTTCTGTTAATTCATCTCACAAAGTTACAGCTTTCCCCTCACGAAGCCTTTCCCTAAGACTGTTCTTGTCGAATTTGGGAAGTGATATTTAGAAGCCTACAGAGGTCTACAGTGAAAAAGGAAATAACCTAAGATAAAAACTGAAAATAAGCTTTCTGAAAAACTGCTTTGTGTTCTCTTAATTCATCTCACAGAGTTACAGCTTTCCTCTCAAGAATCCTTTCGCTAAGACTGTTCTTGTGCAATTTAGAACGGGATATTTAGAAGCCCATACAGGGCTATGGAGAAAAAGGAAATGTCCTTAGATAAAAACTGGAAAGAAGCTTTCTGAGAAACTGCTTTGTGTTCTGTTAATTCATCTCACAGAGTTACAGCTTTCCCCTCGAGAAGCCTTTCGCTATGACTGTTCTTGTGTAATTCGCAAAGTAATATTTGGAAGCCCATATAGGGTTATGGTGAAAAAAGGAATATCTTCAGTTAGAAACTGTATAGAAGCTTTCTGAGAAACTGCTTTGTTTTCTGTTAATTCATCTCACAGAGTTACAGCTTTCCCCTCAAGAAGTCTTTCGTTAAGACTGTTCTTGTGGAATTTTGCAAAGTGAAATTTGGAAGCCCATAGAGGGCTATGGTGAAAAAGGAAATGTCCTCAGATGAAAACTAGAAAGAAGCTTCTTGAGAAACTACTGTGTGTTCCGTTAATTCATCTCACACAGTTACAGCTTTGCCCTCCAGAAACCGTTCATTAAGACCGTTCTTGTGGAATTTTCAAAGTGCTATTTGGAAACCCATAGGGGGCTATGGTGAAAAAGGAAATATCTTCAGTTATAAACTGGAAAGAAGTTTTCTGAGAAACTGCTTTTTGTTCTGTTAATTCATCTGACAGTGTTACACCTTTCCCCTCAAGAAGCATTCCGCTAAGACTGTTCTTGTGGAATTTGCAAAGTGACATTTGGAAGCCCATAGAGGGCTGTGGTGAAAAAGAAATTTCCTAAGATAAGAACTGAAAAGAAGCTTTCTGAGAAACGACTTTGTGTTCTGTTAATTCATCTTATAGAATTACAGCTTTCCCCTCAAGAAGTCGTTCAGTAAGACTGTTCTTGTGGAATTTGCAAAGTGATATTTGGAAGCCCATAGAGGACCATGGTGTAAAGGAAATATCTTCAGATAAAAACTGGAAAGTAGCTTTCTGAGAAATTGCTTTGTGTTCTGTTAATTCATCTCACAGAATTAGGGCTTTCCCCTCAAGAAAACTTTCGCGAAAGCTGTTTTTGTGGAATTTGGAAAAAGGTATATGGAAAACCATAGAGATCTATGGTTAAAAAGAAAATATCCTAAGATAAAAACTGAAAAGAAATTTTCTGAGAAACTGCTTTGTGTTCTCTGAATTCATCTCACAGACTTACAGCTTTCCCCTCAAGAAACCGTTCACTAAGACTGTTCTCGTGGATTTTGCAAAGTGATATTTGGAAGCCCATAGAGCGCTATGGGGAAAAAGGAAATATCTTCAGTTAAAAAGTGGAAAGAACGTTTCTGAGAAACTGCTTTGTGTTCTGTTAATCCATCTCACAGAGGACCAGCATTCCCCTCAAGAAGTCATTTACTAAGACTGTTCTTGTGAAATTTGCGAAGTGATATTTGGAAGTGCTTAGAGAACTATGGTGAAAAAGGAAATATCGTAAGGTAAAAACTGAAAAGAAGCTTTCTGAGAAACTGCTTTGTGTTTTGTTAATTCATCTCAGAGAGTTACAGCTTTCCGAACAAAAAGGCATTCACTAAGACTGATCTTGTGTTATTTTCAAATTGATATTTGGAAGCCCATAGAGGGCTATGGTGAAAAGGGAAATATCTTCAGTTAAAAACTGGAAAGAAGCTTTCTGAGAAACGGTTTTGTGTTCTCTTAGTTCATCTCACAGAGTTACAGCTTTCCCCTCAAGAAGCCTTTCACCAAGACTGTTCTTGTGGAATTTCCAAAGTGGTCTTTGGAAATCCATACGTCGCTATGGTGAAAAAGGATATAGCTTCAGTTAAAAAGTGAAAAGAAGCTTTCCGAGGAACTGCTTTGTGATATGTGATTTCCTGTCACTGAGAAACAGCTGTATTTCGTAGAACTGTTGGCTAGGCTTATTTCTGTGGAATCTGAGAAATGTTACTTCGGATCTCTTTGAAGACTATAGGTCCAAAGGAAATATCCGCCACTAAAAGTGTGAAAGAAGCTTTCTGAGAAACTTCTTTGAGTTCTGTGAATTGATCTCACAGAGCTACAGTTTCCCCTCAAGAGGCCTTTCGCTAAGACTGTTCTCGTGGAATTTGTAAAGTGATATTTGGAAAACAATAGAGGGCTATGGTGAAAAAGGAAATATCCTAAGATAAAAACTGAAAAGAAGCTTTTTGAGAAACTGTTTTGCATACCGTTAATTCATCTCACAGAGTTATAGCTTTCCCCTCAAGAAGCCGTTCATTAAGACTGTTGTTGTGAAATTTGCAAAATGATATTTGGAAGCTCATAGAGGGCTATGGTGAAAATGGAAATATCTTCAGTTAAAAACTGGAGAGAAGCTTTCTGAGAAACTGCTTTGTGTTCTGTTAATTCATACACAGAGTTACACCTTTCCTATCACGAATCCTTTCGCTAAGACTGTTCTTGTGGAGTTTACAAAGTGATATTTGGAAGCCCATAGAGGGGTACGGTTAAAAAGGAAATTTCCTCACATAAAAACTGGAAAGAAGCTTTCTGAGAAACTGCTTTGTGTTTTGTTAATTCATCTCACAGTATTACAGCTCTACCCTCAAGAAGCCCTTCACTAAGACTGTTCTTCTGGAATTTCCAAAGAGATATTTGGAAGCCCATAGAGCGCTATGGTGAAAAAGGAAATATCTTCAGTTAAAAACTGTAGAGAAGCTTTCTGAGAAACTTCTTTGTGTTCTGTTAATTCATGCACAGAGTTACAGCTTTCCTATCAAGAATCCTTTCGCTAAGACTGTTCTTGTGGAGTTTACAAAGTGATATTTGGAAGCCCATAGAGGGGTACGTTTAAAAAGGAAATTTCCTCACATAAAAACTGGAAAGAAGTTTTCTGAGAAACTGCTTTGTGTTCTGTTAATTCATCTCACAGAGTTACAGCTTACCCCTCAAGAAGCATTTCGC
Source organism: Chlorocebus sabaeus (assembly GCF_047675955.1). Classification (NCBI taxonomy): domain Eukaryota; kingdom Metazoa; phylum Chordata; class Mammalia; order Primates; family Cercopithecidae; genus Chlorocebus; species Chlorocebus sabaeus. The sequence continues at coordinate 181,638 of NW_027327742.1, read as the reverse complement.
TAAGACTGTTCTTGTGGAATTTGCAATGTGATATTTGGAAGCCCATGGAGGGATATGGTGAAAAAGGAAATATCTTCAATTAAAAACTGGAAAGAAGCTTTCTGAGAAACTGCTTTGTTTTCTGTTAATTCACCTCACAGAGTTTCAGCTTTCCCCTCTAGAAGCCTTTCGCTAAGACTGTTCTTGTGGAATTTGCAAAGTGATATTTGTAAGCCCATAGAAGTCGATGGTGAAAACGTAAATATCCTAAGATAAAAACTGAAAAGAACCATTCTGAGAAACTGCTTTGTGTTTTGTTAATTCATCTCACAGAGTTACAGGTTTCCCTTCAAGAAGCCTTTCACTAAGACAGTTCTTGTGGAATATGCAAAGTGATATTTGGAAGCTCATAGTGACCTATAGTGAAAAAGGATATATCTTCAGTTAAAAACTGAAAAGAAGCTTTCTGAGAAACTGCTTTGTGATATATGACTTCCACTCACTGAGTTACAGCTGTATTTCGTAGAGCTGTTTGGCAGTCTTATTTCCGTGGAATCTGAGAACTGTTATTTCGGATCCCTTTGAAGACTGAAGGGCCAAAGGAAATATCCGTCGTTAAAGTTAGAAAGAAGCTTTCTGAGAAACTTCTTTGTGATTTGCGAATTCATTTCACAGAGTTACAGCTTTCCCCTCAAGAAGCCTTTCGCTAAGATTATTCTTGCACAATTTGAAAAATGATATTTGGAAGCCAATAGACGGCTATGGTGAAAACGAAATATCCTCCGATAAAAACTGGAAAGAAGCTTTCTGAGAAATTGCTTTGTGTTCTTTTAATTCATCTCACAGACTTACAGCTTTCCCCTCAGGAAGTCTTTCGCTAAGACTGTTCTTGTGGAATTTGAAATGTGATATTTGGTAGCCCATAGAGCGCTATGGAGAAAAGGAAATATCTTCAGATAAAAACTGTAAAGAACATTCCTGAGAAACTGCTTTGTGTTCTGTTAATTCACCTAACAGAGTTACAGCTTTCCCCTCTAGAAGCCTTTTGCTAAGACTGTTCTTGCTGTATTTTCAAAGTGATATTTGGAAGCCCATAGAGGGCTACGGTGAAAAAGGATATAGCTTCAGTTAAAAACTGAAAGAGTCTTTCTGAGAAACGGTTTAGTATTATGTGACTTCCACTCACTGAGTTACAGCTCTATTTCCTAGAGCTGTTTGATAGCCTTATTTCTATGGAATCGGAGAACTGTTATTTTGGATCCCTTTGAAGACTATAGGGCCAAAGGAAATATCTGCCGCTAAAAGTGAGAAAGAAGCTTTCTGAGAAACTTCTCTGAGATCTGTTAATTCATCTCACAGAGTTACAGCATTCCACTCAAGAAGCCTTTCGCTAGGACTGTTCTTTTTGAATTTGCAAAGTGATATTTCGAAGCCCATAGACGGCTGTGGTGAAAAGGGAAATACCTTCAGTTAAAAAATGGAAAGAAGCTTTCTAAGAAACTGCTTGGTGTTCTGTTAATTCATCTCAAAGAGTTACAGCTTTACCCTCAAAAAGACTTTTGCTAAGACTCTTCTTGTGTAATACTCATAGTGATATTTGTAAGCCCTTATAGGGCTATGGTGAAAAAGGAAATATCCTAAGATAAAAGCTGAAAAGAAGCTTTCTGAGAAACTGCTTTGTGTTCTGTTAATTCACCTCACAGAGTTACAGCTTTCCCCTTAAGAAGCCTTTTGGTAAGACTGTTCTTGTGGAATTTGCAGAGTGGTATTTGTAAGCCCATAGAGGGCTATGGTGAAAAAGGAAATATCCTAAGATAAAAACTGAAAAGAACATTTCTGAGAAACTGCTTTGTGATACGTGACTTCCACTCACTGAGTGAGAGCTATATGTCATAGAGCTGTTTGCTAACCTTATTTCTGTGGAATCTGAGAAGGGATAATTCGGTTCTCGTTGAAGACTATAGGGCCAAAGGAAATATCTGCCATAAACGTGAGAAAGAAGCTTTCTGAGAAACAGCTTTCTGATCTGTGAATTCATCCCACAGAGTTACAGCTTTCCCCTGAGGAAGCCTTTCGCTATGACTGTTCTTGTGGAATTTGCAACGTGACATTTCGAAGGCCATAGAGAGCTATGGTGAAAAGGAAATATCTTCGGTTTAAAACGGGAAAGAAGCTTTCTGAGACACTGCGTTGTGTTCTGTTAATTCATCTCACAAAGTTACAGCTTTCCCCTCACGAAGCCTTTCCCTAAGACTGTTCTTGTCGAATTTGGGAAGTGATATTTAGAAGCCTACAGAGGTCTACAGTGAAAAAGGAAATAACCTAAGATAAAAACTGAAAATAAGCTTTCTGAAAAACTGCTTTGTGTTCTCTTAATTCATCTCACAGAGTTACAGCTTTCCTCTCAAGAATCCTTTCGCTAAGACTGTTCTTGTGCAATTTAGAACGTGATATTTAGAAGCCCATAGAGGGCTATGGAGAAAAAGGAAATGTCCTTAGATAAAAACTGGAAAGAAGCTTTCTGAGAAACTGCTTTGTGTTCTGTTAATTCACCTCACAGAGTTACAGCTTTCCCCTTAAGAAGCCTTTCGCTAAGACTGTTCTTGTGGAATTTGCAGAGTGGTATTTGTAAGCCCATAGAGGGCTATGGTGAAAAAGGAAATATCCTAAGATAAAAACTGAAAAGAACATTTCTGAGAAACTGCTTTGTGATACGTGACTTCCACTCACTGAGTGAGAGCTATATGTCATAGAGCTGTTTGCTAACCTTATTTCTGTGGAATCTGAAAAGGGATAATTCGGTTCCCTTTGAAGACTATAGGGCCAAAGGAAATATCCGCCATAAAAGTGAGAAAGAAGCTTTCTGAGAAACAGCTTTCTGATCTGTAAATTCATCCCACAGAGTTACAGCTTTCCCCTGAGGAAGCCTTTCGCTATGACTGTTCTTGTGGAATTTGCAAAGTGACATTTCGAAGCCCATAGAGAGCTATGGTGAAAAGGAATTATCTTCGGTTTAAAACGGGAAAGAAGCTTTCTGAGACACTGCGTTGTGTTCTGTTAATTCATCTCACAAAGTTACAGCTTTCCCCTCACGAAGCCTTTCCCTAAGACTGTTCTTGTCGAATTTGGGAAGTGATATTTAGAAGCCTACAGAGGTCTACAGTGAAAAAGGAAATAACCTAAGATAAAAACTGAAAATAAGCTTTCTGAAAAACTGCTTTGTGTTCTCTTAATTCATCTCACAGAGTTACAGCTTTCCTCTCAAGAATCCTTTCGCTAAGACTGTTCTTGTGCAATTTAGAACGTGATATTTAGAAGCCCATAGAGGGCTATGGAGAAAAAGGAAATGTCCTTAGATAAAAACTGGAAAGAAGCTTTCTGAGAAACTGCTTTGTGTTCTGTTAATTCATCTCACAGAGTTACAGCTTTCCCCTCGAGAAGCCTTTCGCTATGACTGTTCTTGTGTAATTCGCAAAGTAATATTTGGAAGCCCATATAGGGTTATGGTGAAAAAAGGAATATCTTCAGTTAGAAACTGTATAGAAGCTTTCTGAGAAACTGCTTTGTTTTCTGTTAAATCATCTCACAGTGTTACAGCTTTCCCCTCAAGAAGTCTTTCGTTAAGACTGTTCTTGTGGAATTTGCAAAGTGAAATTTGGAAGCCCATAGAGGGCTATGGTGAAAAAGGAAATGTCCTCAGATGAAAACTAGAAAGAAGCTTCTTGAGAAACTACTTTGTGTTCCGTTAATTCATCTCACACAGTTACAGCTTTGCCCTCCAGAAACCGTTCATTAAGACCGTTCTTGTGGAATTTTCAAAGTGCTATTTGGAACCCATAGGGGGCTATGGTGAAAAAGGAAATATCTTCAGTTATAAACTGGAAAGAAGTTTTCTGAGAAACTGCTTTGTGTTCTGTTAATTCATCTGACAGTGTTACACCTTTCCCCTCAAGAAGCATTCCGCTAAGACTGTTCTTGTGGAATTTGCAAAGTGACATTTGGAAGCCCATAGAGGGCTGTGGTGAAAAAGAAATTTCCTAAGATAAGAACTGAAAAGAAGCTTTCTGAGAAACGACTTTGTGTTCTGTTAATTCATCTTATAGAATTACAGCTTTCCCCTCAAGAAGTCGTTCAGTAAGACTGTTCTTGTGGAATTTGCAAAGTGATATTTGGAAGCCCATAGAGGACCATGGTGTAAAGGAAATATCTTCAGATAAAAACTGGAAAGTAGCTTTCTGAGAAATTGCTTTGTGTTCTGTTAATTCATCTCACAGAATTACGGCTTTCCCCTCAAGAAAACTTTCGCTAAAGCTGTTTTTGTGGAATTTGGAAAAAGGTATATGGAAAACCATAGAGATCTATGGTTAAAAAGAAAATATCCTAAGATAAAAACTGAAAAGAAAATTTCTGAGAAACCGCTTTGTGTTCTCTGAATTCATCTCACAGACTTACAGCTTTCCCCTCAAGAAACCGTTCACTAAGACTGTCCTCGTTGATTTTGCAAAGTGATATTTGGAAGCCCATAGAGCGCTATGGGGAAAAAGGAAATATCTTCAGTTAAAAAGTGGAAAGAACGTTTCTGAGAAACTGCTTTGTGTTCTGTTAATCCATCTCACAGAGGTACAGCATTCCCCTCAAGAAGTCGTTTACTAAGACTGTTCTTGTGAAATTTGCGAAGTGATATTTGGAAGTGCTTAGAGAACTATGGTGAAAAAGGAAATATCGTAAGGTAAAAACTGAAAAGAAGCTTTCTGAGAAACTGCTTTGTGTTTTGTTAATTCATCTCAGAGAGTTACAGCTTTCCGAACAAAAAGGCATTCACTAAGACTGATCTTGTGTTATTTTCAAATTGATATTTGGAAGCCCATAGAGGGCTATGGTGAAAAGGGAAATATCTTCAGTTAAAAACTGGAAAGAAGCTTTCTGAGAAACGGTTTTGTGTTCTCTTAGTTCATCTCACAGAGTTACAGCTTTCCCCTCAAGAAGCCTTTCACCAAGACTGTTCTTGTGGAATTTCCAAAGTGGTCTTTGGAAGTCCATACATCGCTATGGTGAAAAAGGATATAGCTTCAGTTAAAAAGTGAAAAGAAGCTTTCCGAGGAACTGCTTTGTGATATGTGATTTCCTGTCACTGAGAAACAGCTGTATTTCGTAGAACTGTTGGCTAGGCTTATTTCTGTGGAATCTGAGAAATGTTACTTCGGATCTCTTTGAAGACTATAGGTCCAAAGGAAATATCCGCCACTAAAAGTGTGAAAGAAGCTTTCTGAGAAACTTCTTTGAGTTCTGTGAATTGATCTCACAGAGCTACAGTTTCCCCTCAAGAGGCCTTTCGCTAAGACTGTTCTCGTGGAATTTGCAAAGTGATATTTGGAAAACAATAGAGGGCTATGGTGAAAAAGGAAATATCCTAAGATAAAAACTGAAAAGAAGCTTTTTGAGAAACTGTTTTGCGTACCGTTAATTCATCTCACAGAGTTATAGCTTTCCCCTCAAGAAGCCGTTCATTAAGACTGTTGTTGTGAAATTTGCAAAATGATATTTGGAAGCTCATAGAGGGCTATGGTGAAAATGGAAATATCTTCAGTTAAAAACTGGAGAGAAGCTTTCTGAGAAACTGCTTTGTGTTCTGTTAATTCATACACAGAGTTACACCTTTCCTATCACGAATCCTTTCGCTAAGACTGTTCTTGTGGAGTTTACAAAGTGATATTTGGAAGCCCATAGAGGGGTACGGTTAAAAAGGAAATTTCCTCACATAAAAACTGGAAAGAAGCTTTCTGAGAAACTGCTTTGTGTTTTGTTAATTCATCTCACAGTATTACAGCTCTACCCTCAAGAAGCCCTTCACTAAGACTGTTCTTCTGGAATTTCCAAAGAGATATTTGGAAGCCCATAGAGCGCTATGGTGAAAAAGGAAATATCTTCAGTTAAAAACTGGAGAGAAGCTTTCTGAGAAACTTCTTTGTGTTCTGTTAATTCATGCACAGAGTTACAGCTTTCCTATCAAGAATCCTTTCGCTAAGACTCTTCTTGTGGAGTTTACAAAGTGATATTTGGAAGCCCATAGAGGGGTACGTTTAAAAAGGAAATTTCCTCACATAAAAACTGGAAAGAAGTTTTCTGAGAAACTGCTTTGTGTTCTGTTAATTCATCTCACAGAGTTACAGCTTACCCCTCAAGAAGCATTTCGCTAAGACTGTTCTTGTGGAATTTGCAATGTGATATTTGGAAGCCCATGGAGGGATATGGTGAAAAAGGAAATATCTTCAATTAAAAACTGGAAAGAAGCTTTCTGAGAAACTGCTTTGTTTTCTGTTAATTCATCTCACAGAGTTTCAGCTTTCCCCTCCAGATGTCTTTCGCTAAGACGGTTCTCGTGGAATTTGCAAAGTGATATTTGGAAGCCGTGAGAGGGCTATGGTGTAAAAGGAAATGTCCTCGGATCAAAAATGGAAAGAAGCTTTCCAACAAACTGTTTTGTGTTCTGTTAATTTATCTGGCAGTGTTTCAGCTTTCCCCTCAAGAAGCCGTTCACTAAGACTGTTCTTGTGGAATTTGCAAAGTGATATTTGAAAGCCCGTCGAGTTCTATGGTGAAAAAGGAAATACCTTCAGTTAAAAACTGGAAAGAAACTTTCTGAGAAACTGCTTTGTATTCTTTTAATTCACCTCACAGAGTTTCAGCTTTCCCCTCTAGAAGCCTTTCGCTAAGACTGTTCTTGTGGAATTTGCAAAGTGATATTTGTAAGCCCATAGAAGTCGATGGTGAAAACGTAAATATCCTAAGATAAAAACTGAAAAGAACCATTCTGAGAAACTGCTTTGTGTTTTGTTAATTCATCTCACAGAGTTACAGGTTTCCCTTCAAGAAGCCTTTCGCTAAGACAGTTCTTGTGGAATATGCAAAGTGATATTTGGAAGCTCATAGTGACCTATAGTGAAAAAGGATATATCTTCAGTTAAAAACTGAAAAGAAGCTTTCTGAGAAACTGCTTTGTGATATATGACTTCCACTCACTGAGTTACAGCTGTATTTCGTAGAGCTGTTTGGCAGTCTTATTTCTGTGGAATCTGAGAACTGTTATTTCGGATCCCTTTGAAGACTGAAGGGCCAAAGGAAATATCCGTCGTTAAAGTTAGAAAGAAGCTTTCTGAGAAACTTCTTTGTGATTTGCGAATTCATTTCACAGAGTTACAGCTTTCCCCTCAAGAAGCCTTTCGCTAAGATTATTCTTGCACAATTTGAAAAATGATATTTGGAAGCCAATAGACGGCTATGGTGAAAACGAAATATCCTCCGATAAAAACTGGAAAGAAGCTTTCTGAGAAATTGCTTTGTGTTCTTTTAATTCATCTCACAGACTTACAGCTTTCCCCTCAGGAAGTCTTTCGCTAAGACTGTTCTTGTGGAATTTGAAATGTGATATTTGGTAGCCCATAGAGCGCTATGGAGAAAAGGAAATATCTTCAGATAAAAACTGTAAAGAACATTCCTGAGAAACTGCTTTGTGTTCTGTTAATTCACCTAACAGAGTTACAGCTTTCCCCTCTAGAAGCCTTTTGCTAAGACTGTTCTTGCTGTATTTTCAAAGTGATATTTGGAAGCCCATAGAGGGCTACGGTGAAAAAGGATATAGCTTCAGTTAAAAACTGAAAGAGTCTTTCTGAGAAACGGTTTAGTATTATGTGACTTCCACTCACTGAGTTACAGCTCTATTTCCTAGAGCTGTTTGATAGCCTTATTTCTATGGAATCGGAGAACTGTTATTTTGGATCCCTTTGAAGACTATAGGGCCAAAGGAAATATCTGCCGCTAAAAGTGAGAAAGAAGCTTTCTGAGAAACTTCTCTGAGATCTGTTAATTCATCTCACAGAGTTACAGCATTCCACTCAAGAAGCCTTTCGCTAGGACTGTTCTTTTTGAATTTGCAAAGTGATATTTCGAAGCCCATAGACGGCTGTGGTGAAAAGGGAAATACCTTCAGTTAAAAAATGGAAAGAAGCTTTCTAAGAAACTGCTTGGTGTTCTGTTACTTCATCTCAAAGAGTTACAGCTTTACCCTCAAAAAGACTTTTGCTAAGACTCTTCTTGTGTAATACTCATAGTGATATTTGTAAGCCCTTATAGGGCTATGGTGAAAAAGGAAATATCCTAAGATAAAAGCTGAAAAGAAGCTTTCTGAGAAACTGCTTTGTGTTCTGTTAATTCACCTCACAGAGTTACAGCTTTCCCCTTAAGAAGCCTTTTGGTAAGACTGTTCTTGTGGAATTTGCAGAGTGGTATTTGTAAGCCCATAGAGGGCTATGGTGAAAAAGGAAATATCCTAAGATAAAAACTGAAAAGAACATTTCTGAGAAACTGCTTTGTGATACGTGACTTCCACTCACTGAGTGAGAGCTATATGTCATAGAGCTGTTTGCTAAGCTTATTTCTGTGGAATCTGAGAAGGGATAATTCGGTTCTCGTTGAAGACTATAGGGCCAAAGGAAATATCCGCCATAAACGTGAGAAAGAAGCTTTCTGAGAAACAGCTTTCTGATCTGTGAATTCATCCCACAGAGTTACAGCTTTCCCCTGAGGAAGCCTTTCGCTATGACTGTTCTTGTGGAATTTGCAACGTGACATTTCGAAGCCCATAGAGAGCTATGGTGAAAAGGAAATATCTTCGGTTTAAAACGGGAAAGAAGCTTTCTGAGACACTGCATTGTGTTCTGTTAATTCATCTCACAATGTTACAGCTTTCCCCTCACGAAGCCTTTCCCTAAGACTGTTCTTGTCGAATTTGGGAAGTGATATTTAGAAGCCTACAGAGGTCTACAGTGAAAAAGGAAATAACCTAAGATAAAAACTGAAAATAAGCTTTCTGAAAAACTGCTTTGTGTTCTCTTAATTCATCTCACAGAGTTACAGCTTTCCTCTCAAGAATCCTTTCGCTAAGACTGTTCTTGTGCAATATAGAACGTGATATTTAGAAGCCCATAGAGGGCTATGGAGAAAAAGGAAATGTCCTTAGATAAAAACTGGAAAGAAGCTTTCTGAGAAACTGCTTTGTGTTCTGTTAATTCACCTCACAGAGTTACAGCTTTCCCCTTAAGAAGCCTTTCGCTAAGACTGTTCTTGTGGAATTTGCAGAGTGGTATTTGTAAGCCCATAGAGGGCTATGGTGAAAAAGGAAATATCCTAAGATAAAAACTGAAAAGAACATTTCTGAGAAACTGCTTTGTGATACGTGACTTCCACTCACTGAATGAGAGCTATATGTCATAGAGCTGTTTGCTAACCTTATTTCTGTGGAATCTGAAAAGGGATAATTCGGTTCCCTTTGAAGACTATAGGGCCAAAGGAATTATCCGCCATAAAAGTGAGAAAGAAGCTTTCTGAGAAACAGCTTTCTGATCTGTAAATTCATCCCACAGAGTTACAGCTTTCCCCTGAGGAAGCCTTTCGCTATGACTGTTCTTGTGGAATTTGCAAAGTGACATTTCGAAGCCCATAGAGAGCTATGGTGAAAAGGAAATATCTTCAGTTTAAAACGGGAAAGAAGCTTTCTGAGACACTGCGTTGTGTTCTGTTAATTCATCTCACAAAGTTACAGCTTTCCCCTCACGAAGCCTTTCCCTAAGACTGTTCTTGTCGAATTTGGGAAGTGATATTTAGAAGCCTACAGAGGTCTACAGTGAAAAAGGAAATAACCTAAGATAAAAACTGAAAAGAAGCTTTCTGAAAAACTGCTTTGTGTTCTCCTAATTCATCTCACAGAGTTACAGCTTTCCTCTCAAGAATCCTTTCGCTAAGACTGTTCTTGTGCAATTTAGAACGTGATATTTAGAAGCCCATAGAGGGCTATGGAGAAAAAGGAAATGTCCTTAGATAAAAACTGGAAAGAAGCTTTCTGAGAAACTGCTTTGTGTTCTGTTAATTCATCTCACAGAGTTACAGCTTTCCCCTCGAGAAGCCTTTCGCTATGACTGTTCTTGTGTAATTCGCAAAGTAATATTTGGAAGCCCATATAGGGTTATGGTGAAAAAAGGAATATCTTCAGTTAGAAACTGTATAGAAGCTTTCTGAGAAACTGCTTTGTTTTCTGTTAAATCATCTCACAGTGTTACAGCTTTCCCCTCAAGAAGTCTTTCGTTAAGACTGTTCTTGTGGAATTTGCAAAGTGAAATTTGGAAGCCCATAGAGGGCTATGGTGAAAAAGGAAATGTCCTCAGATGAAAACTAGAAAGAAGCTTCTTGAGAAACTACTTTGTGTTCCGTTAATTCATCTCACACAGTTACAGCTTTGCCCTCCAGAAACCGTTCATTAAGACCGTTCTTGTGGTATTTTCAAAGTGCTATTTGGAAACCCATAGGGGGCTATGGTGAAAAAGGAAATATCTTCAGTTATAAACTGGAAAGAAGTTTTCTGAGAAACTGCTTTGTGTTCTGTTAATTCATCTGACAGTGTTACACCTTTCCCCTCAAGAAGCATTCCGCTAAGACTGTTCTTGTGGAATTTGCAAAGTGACATTTGGAAGCCCATAGAGGGCTGTGGTGAAAAAGAAATTTCCTAAGATAAGAACTGAAAAGAAGCTTTCTGAGAAACGACTTTGTGTTCTGTTAATTCATCTTATAGAATTACAGCTTTCCCCTCAAGAAGTCGTTCAGTAAGACTGTTCTTGTGGAATTTGCAAAGTGATATTTGGAAGCCCATAGAGGACCATGGTGTAAAGGAAATATCTTCAGATAAAAACTGGAAAGTAGCTTTCTGAGAAATTGCTTTGTGTTCTGTTAATTCATCTCACAGAATTACGGCTTTCCCCTCAAGAAAACTTTCGCTAAAGCTGTTTTTGTGGAATTTGGAAAAAGGTATATGGAAAACCATAGAGATCTATGGTTAAAAAGAAAATATCCTAAGATAAAAACTGAAAAGAAAATTTCTGAGAAACTGCTTTGTGTTCTCTGAATTCATCTCACAGACTTACAGCTTTCCCCTCAAGAAACCGTTCACTAAGACTGTTCTCGTTGATTTTGCAAAGTGATATTTGGAAGCCCATAGAGCGCTATGGGGAAAAAGGAAATATCTTCAGTTAAAAAGTGGAAAGAACGTTTCTGAGAAACTGCTTTGTGTTCTGTTAATCCATCTCACAGAGGTACAGCATTCCCCTCAAGAAGTCGTTTACTAAGACTGTTCTTGTGAAATTTGCGAAGTGATATTTGGAAGTGCTTAGAGAACTATGGTGAAAAAGGAAATATCGTAAGGTAAAAACTGAAAAGAAGCTTTCTGAGAAACTGCTTTGTGTTTTGTTAATTCATCTCAGAGAGTTACAGCTTTCCGAACAAAAAGGCATTCACTAAGACTGATCTTGTGTTATTTTCAAATTGATATTTGGAAGCCCATAGAGGGCTATGGTGAAAAGGGAAATATCTTCAGTTAAAAACTGGAAAGAAGCTTTCTGAGAAACGGTTTTGTGTTCTCTTAGTTCATCTCACAGAGTTACAGCTTTCCCCTCAAGAAGCCTTTCACCAAGACTGTTCTTGTGGAATTTCCAAAGTGGTCTTTGGAAGTCCATACATCGCTATGGTGAAAAAGGATATAGCTTCAGTTAAAAAGTGAAAAGAAGCTTTCCGAGGAACTGCTTTGTGATATGTGATTTCCTGTCACTGAGAAACAGCTGTATTTCGTAGAACTGTTGGCTAGGCTTATTTCTGTGGAATCTGAGAAATGTTACTTCGGATCTCTTTGAAGACTATAGGTCCAAAGGAAATATCCGCCACTAAAAGTGTGAAAGAAGCTTTCTGAGAAACTTCTTTGAGTTCTGTGAATTGATCTCACAGAGCTACAGTTTCCCCTCAAGAGGCCTTTCGCTAAGACTGTTCTCGTGGAATTTGCAAAGTGATATTTGGAAAACAATAGAGGGCTATGGTGAAAAAGGAAATATCCTAAGATAAAAACTGAAAAGAAGCTTTTTGAGAAACTGTTTTGCATACCGTTAATTCATCTCACAGAGTTATAGCTTTCCCCTCAAGAAGCCGTTCATTAAGACTGTTGTTGTGAAATTTGCAAAATGATATTTGGAAGCTCATAGAGGGCTATGGTGAAAATGGAAATATCTTCAGTTAAAAACTGGAGAGAAGCTTTCTGAGAAACTGCTTTGTGTTCTGTTAATTCATACACAGAGTTACACCTTTCCTATCACGAATCCTTTTGCTAAGACTGTTCTTGTGGAGTTTACAAAGTGATATTTGGAAGCCCATAGAGGGGTACGGTTAAAAAGGAAATTTCCTCACATAAAAACTGGAAAGAAGCTCTCTGAGAAACTGCTTTGTGTTTTGTTAATTCATCTCACAGTATTACAGCTCTACCCTCAAGAAGCCCTTCACTAAGACTGTTCTTCTGGAATTTCCAAAGAGATATTTGGAAGCCCATAGAGCGCTATGGTGAAAAAGGAAATATCTTCAGTTAAAAACTGGAGAGAAGCTTTCTGAGAAACTTCTTTGTGTTCTGTTAATTCATGCACAGAGTTACAGCTTTCCTATCAAGAATCCTTTCGCAAAGACTGTTCTTGTGGAGTTTACAAAGTGATATTTGGAAGCCCATAGAGGGGTACGTTTAAAAAGGAAATTTCCTCACATAAAAACTGGAAAGAAGTTTTCTGAGAAACTGCATTGTGTTCTGTTAATTCATCTCACAGAGTTACAGCTTACCCCTCAAGAAGCATTTCGCTAAGACTGTTCTTGTGGAATTTGCAATGTGATATTTGGAAGCCCATGGAGGGATATGGTGAAAAAGGAAATATCTTCAATTAAAAACTGGAAAGAAGCTTTCTGAGAAACTGCTTTGTTTTCTGTTAATTCATCTCACAGAGTTTCAGCTTTCCCCTCCAGAAGTCTTTCGCTAAGACGGTTCTCCTGGAATTTGCAAAGTGATATTTGGAAGCCGTGAGAGGGCTATGGTGTAAAAGGAAATGTCCTCGGATCAAAAATGGAAAGAAGCTTTCCAACAAACTGTTTTGTGTTCTGTTAATTTATCTGACAGAGTATCAGCTTTCCCCTCAAGGAGCCGTTCGCTAAGACTGTTCTTGTGGAATTTGCAAAGTGATATTTGAAAGCCCGTCGAGTGCTATGGTGAAAAAGGAAATACCTTCAGTTAAAAACTGGAAAGAAACTTTCTGAGAAACTGCTTTGTATTCTGTTAATTCACCTCACAGAGTTTCAGCTTTCCCCTCTAGAAGCCTTTCGCTAAGACTGTTCTTGTGGAATTTGCAAAGTGATATTTGTAAGCCCATAGAAGTCGATGGTGAAAACGTAAATATCCTAAGATAAAAACTGAAAAGAACCATTCTGAGAAACTGCTTTGTGTTTTGTTAATTCATCTGACAGAGTTACAGGTTTCCCTTCAAGAAGCCTTTCGCTAAGACAGTTCTTGTGGAATATGCAAAGTGATATTTGGAAGCTCATAGTGACCTATAGTGAAAAAGGATATATCTTCAGTTAAAAACTGAAAAGAAGCTTTCTGAGAAACTGCTTTGTGATATATGACTTCCACTCACTGAGTTACAGCTGTATTTCGTAGAGCTGTTTGGCAGTCTTTTTTCCGTGGAATCTGAGAACTGTTATTTCGGATCCCTTTGAAGACTGAAGGGCCAAAGGAAATATCCGTCGTTAAAGTTAGAAAGAAGCTTTCTGAGAAACTTCTTTGTGATTTGCGAATTCATTTCACAGAGTTACAGCTTTCCCCTCAAGAAGCCTTTCGCTAAGATTATTCTTGCACAATTTGAAAAATGATATTTGGAAGCCAATAGACGGCTATGGTGAAAACGAAATATCCTCCGATAAAAACTGGATAGAAGCTTTCTGAGAAATTGCTTTGTGTTCTTTTAATTCATCTCACAGACTTACAGCTTTCCCCTCAGGAAGTCTTTCGCTAAGACTGTTCTTGTGGAATTTGAAATGTGATATTTGGTAGCCCATAGAGCGCTATGGAGAAAAGGAAATATCTTCAGATAAAAACTGTAAAGAACATTCCTGAGAAACTGCTTTGTGTTCTGTTAATTCACCTAACAGAGTTACAGCTTTCCCCTCTAGAAGCCTTTTGCTAAGACTGTTCTTGCTGTATTTTCAAAGTGATATTTGGAAGCCCATAGAGGGCTACGGTGAAAAAGGATATAGCTTCAGTTAAAAACTGAAAGAGTCTTTCTGAGAAACGGTTTAGTATTATGTGACTTCCACTCACTGAGTTACAGCTCTATTTCCTAGAGCTGTTTGATAGCCTTATTTCTATGGAATCGGAGAACTGTTATTTTGGATCCCTTTGAAGACTATAGGGCCAAAGGAAATATCTGCCGCCTAAAGTGAGAAAGAAGCTTTCTGAGAAACTTCTCTGAGATCTGTTAATTCATCTCACAGAGTTACAGCATTCCACTCAAGAAGCCTTTCGCTAGGACTGTTCTTTTTGAATTTGCAAAGTGATATTTCGAAGCCCATAGACGGCTGTGGTGAAAAGGGAAATACCTTCAGTTAAAAAATGGAAAGAAGCTTTCTAAGAAACTGCTTGGTGTTCTGTTACTTCATCTCAAAGAGTTACAGCTTTACCCTCAAAAAGACTTTTGCTAAGACTCTTCTTGTGTAATACTCATAGTGATATTTGTAAGCCCTTATAGGGCTATGGTGAAAAAGGAAATATCCTAAGATAAAAGCTGAAAAGAAGCTTTCTGAGAAACTGCTTTGTGTTCTGTTAATTCACCTCACAGAGTTACAGCTTTCCCCTTAAGAAGCCTTTTGGTAAGACTGTTCTTGTGGAATTTGCAGAGTGGTATTTGTAAGCCCATAGAGGGCTATGGTGAAAAAGGAAATATCCTAAGATAAAAACTGAAAAGAACATTTCTGAGAAACTGCTTTGTGATACGTGACTTCCACTCACTGAGTGAGAGCTATATGTCATAGAGCTGTTTGCTAACCTTATTTCTGTGGAATCTGAGAAGGGATAATTCGGTTCTCGTTGAAGACTATAGGGCCAAAGGAAATATCCGCCATAAACGTGAGAAAGAAGCTTTCTGAGAAACATCTTTCTGATCTGTGAATTCATCCCACAGAGTTACAGCTTTCCCCTGAGGAAGCCTTTCGCTATGACTGTTCTTGTGGAATTTGCAACGTGACATTTCGAAGCCCATAGAGAGCTATGGTGAAAAGGAAATATCTTCGGTTTCAAACGGGAAAGAAGCTTTCTGAGACACTGCGTTGTGTTCTGTTAATTCATCTCACAAAGTTACAGCTTTCCCCTCACGAAGCCTTTCCCTAAGACTGTTCTTGTCGAATTTGGGAAGTGATATTTAGAAGCCTACAGAGGTCTACAGTGAAAAAGGAAATAACCTAAGATAAAAACTGAAAAGAAGCTTTCTGAAAAACTGCTTTGTGTTCTCTTAATTCATCTCACAGAGTTACAGCTTTCCTCTCAAGAATCCTTTCGCTAAGACTGTTCTTGTGCAATTTAGAACGTGATATTTAGAAGCCCATAGAGGGCTATGGAGAAAAAGGAAATGTCCTTAGATAAAAACTGGAAAGAAGCTTTCTGAGAAACTGCTTTGTGTTCTGTTAATTCATCTCACAGAGTTACAGCTTTCCCCTCGAGAAGCCTTTCGCTATGACTGTTCTTGTGTAATTCGCAAAGTAATATTTGGAAGCCCATATAGGGTTATGGTGAAAAAAGGAATATCTTCAGTTAGAAACTGTATAGAAGCTTTCTGAGAAACTGCTTTGTTTTCTGTTAAATCATCTCACAGTGTTACAGCTTTCCCCTCAAGAAGTCTTTCGTTAAGACTGTTCTTGTGGAATTTGCAAAGTGAAATTTGGAAGCCCATAGAGGGCTATGGTGAAAAAGGAAATGTCCTCAGATGAAAACTAGAAAGAAGCTTCTTGAGAAACTACTTTGTGTTCCGTTAATTCATCTCACACAGTTACAGCTTTGCCCTCCAGAAACCGTTCATTAAGACCGTTCTTGTGGTATTTTCAAAGTGCTATTTGGAAACCCATAGGGGGCTATGGTGAAAAAGGAAATATCTTCAGTTATAAACTGGAAAGAAGTTTTCTGAGAAACTGCTTTGTGTTCTGTTAATTCATCTGACAGTGTTACACCTTTCCCCTCAAGAAGCATTCCGCTAAGACTGTTCTTGTGGAATTTGCAAAGTGACATTTGGAAGCCCATAGAGGGCTGTGGTGAAAAAGAAATTTCCTAAGATAAGAACTGAAAAGAAGCTTTCTGAGAAACGACTTTGTGTTCTGTTAATTCATCTTATAGAATTACAGCTTTCCCCTCAAGAAGTCGTTCAGTAAGACTGTTCTTGTGGAATTTGCAAAGTGATATTTGGAAGCCCATAGAGGACCATGGTGTAAAGGAAATATCTTCAGATAAAAACTGGAAAGTAGCTTTCTGAGAAATTGCTTTGTGTTCTGTTAATTCATCTCACAGAATTACGGCTTTCCCCTCAAGAAAACTTTCGCTAAAGCTGTTTTTGTGGAATTTGGAAAAAGGTATATGGAAAACCATAGAGATCTATGGTTAAAAAGAAAATATCCTAAGATAAAAACTGAAAAGAAAATTTCTGAGAAACTGCTTTGTGTTCTCTGAATTCATCTCACAGACTTACAGCTTTCCCCTCAAGAAACCGTTCACTAAGACTGTTCTCGTTGATTTTGCAAAGTGATATTTGGAAGCCCATAGAGCGCTATGGGGAAAAAGGAAATATCTTCAGTTAAAAAGTGGAAAGAACGTTTCTGAGAAACTGCTTTGTGTTCTGTTAATCCATCTCACAGAGGTACAGCATTCCCCTCAAGAAGTCGTTTACTAAGACTGTTCTTGTGAAATTTGCGAAGTGATATTTGGAAGTGCTTAGAGAACTATGGTGAAAAAGGAAATATCGTAAGGTAAAAACTGAAAAGAAGCTTTCTGAGAAACTGCTTTGTGTTTTGTTAATTCATCTCAGAGAGTTACAGCTTTCCGAACAAAAAGGCATTCACTAAGACTGATCTTGTGTTATTTTCAAATTGATATTTGGAAGCCCATAGAGGGCTATGGTGAAAAGGGAAATATCTTCAGTTAAAAACTGGAAAGAAGCTTTCTGAGAAACGGTTTTGTGTTCTCTTAGTTCATCTCACAGAGTTACAGCTTTCCCCTCAAGAAGCCTTTCACCAAGACTGTTCTTGTGGAATTTCCAAAGTGGTCTTTGGAAGTCCATACATCGCTATGGTGAAAAAGGATATAGCTTCAGTTAAAAAGTGAAAAGAAGCTTTCCGAGGAACTGCTTTGTGATATGTGATTTCCTGTCACTGAGAAACAGCTGTATTTCGTAGAACTGTTGGCTAGGCTTATTTCTGTGGAATCTGAGAAATGTTACTTCGGATCTCTTTGAAGACTATAGGTCCAAAGGAAATATCCGCCACTAAAAGTGTGAAAGAAGCTTTCTGAGAAACTTCTTTGAGTTCTGTGAATTGATCTCACAGAGCTACAGTTTCCCCTCAAGAGGCCTTTCGCTAAGACTGTTCTCGTGGAATTTGCAAAGTGATATTTGGAAAACAATAGAGGGCTATGGTGAAAAAGGAAATATCCTAAGATAAAAACTGAAAAGAAGCTTTTTGAGAAACTGTTTTGCGTACCGTTAATTCATCTCACAGAGTTATAGCTTTCCCCTCAAGAAGCCGTTCATTAAGACTGTTGTTGTGAAATTTGCAAAATGATATTTGGAAGCTCATAGAGGGCTATGGTGAAAATGGAAATATCTTCAGTTAAAAACTGGAGAGAAGCTTTCTGAGAAACTGCTTTGTGTTCTGTTAATTCATACACAGAGTTACACCTTTCCTATCACGAATCCTTTTGCTAAGACTGTTCTTGTGGAGTTTACAAAGTGATATTTGGAAGCCCATAGAGGGGTACGGTTAAAAAGGAAATTTCCTCACATAAAAACTGGAAAGAAGCTCTCTGAGAAACTGCTTTGTGTTTTGTTAATTCATCTCACAGTATTACAGCTCTACCCTCAAGAAGCCCTTCACTAAGACTGTTCTTCTGGAATTTCCAAAGAGATATTTGGAAGCCCATAGAGCGCTATGGTGAAAAAGGAAATATCTTCAGTTAAAAACTGGAGAGAAGCTTTCTGAGAAACTTCTTTGTGTTCTGTTAATTCATGCACAGAGTTACAGCTTTCCTATCAAGAATCCTTTCGCTAAGACTGTTCTTGTGGAGTTTACAAAGTGATATTTGGAAGCCCATAGAGGGGTACGTTTAAAAAGGAAATTTCCTCACATAAAAACTGGAAAGAAGTTTTCTGAGAAACTGCATTGTGTTCTGTTAATTCATCTCACAGAGTTACAGCTTACCCCTCAAGAAGCATTTCGCTAAGACTGTTCTTGTGGAATTTGCAATGTGATATTTGGAAGCCCATGGAGGGATATGGTGAAAAAGGAAATATCTTCAATTAAAAACTGGAAAGAAGCTTTCTGAGAAACTGCTTTGTTTTCTGTTAATTCATCTCACAGAGTTTCAGCTTTCCCCTCCAGAAGTCTTTCGCTAAGACGGTTCTCCTGGAATTTGCAAAGTGATATTTGGAAGCCGTGAGAGGGCTATGGTGTAAAAGGAAATGTCCTCGGATCAAAAATGGAAAGAAGCTTTCCAACAAACTGTTTTGTGTTCTGTTAATTTATCTGACAGAGTATCAGCTTTCCCCTCAAGGAGCCGTTCGCTAAGACTGTTCTTGTGGAATTTGCAAAGTGATATTTGAAAGCCCGTCGAGTGCTATGGTGAAAAAGGAAATACCTTCAGTTAAAAACTGGAAAGAAACTTTCTGAGAAACTGCTTTGTATTCTGTTAATTCACCTCACAGAGTTTCAGCTTTCCCCTCTAGAAGCCTTTCGCTAAGACTGTTCTTGTGGAATTTGCAAAGTGATATTTGTAAGCCCATAGAAGTCGATGGTGAAAACGTAAATATCCTAAGATAAAAACTGAAAAGAACCATTCTGAGAAACTGCTTTGTGTTTTGTTAATTCATCTGACAGAGTTACAGGTTTCCCTTCAAGAAGCCTTTCGCTAAGACAGTTCTTGTGGAATATGCAAAGTGATATTTGGAAGCTCATAGTGACCTATAGTGAAAAAGGATATATCTTCAGTTAAAAACTGAAAAGAAGCTTTCTGAGAAACTGCTTTGTGATATATGACTTCCACTCACTGAGTTACAGCTGTATTTCGTAGAGCTGTTTGGCAGTCTTATTTCCGTGGAATCTGAGAACTGTTATTTCGGATCCCTTTGAAGACTGAAGGGCCAAAGGAAATATCCGTCGTTAAAGTTAGAAAGAAGCTTTCTGAGAAACTTCTTTGTGATTTGCGAATTCATTTCACAGAGTTACAGCTTTCCCCTCAAGAAGCCTTTCGCTAAGATTATTCTTGCACAATTTGAAAAATGATATTTGGAAGCCAATAGACGGCTATGGTGAAAACGAAGTATCCTCCGATAAAAACTGGAAAGAAGCTTTCTGAGAAATTGCTTTGTGTTCTTTTAATTCATCTCACAGACTTACAGCTTTCCCCTCAGGAAGTCTTTCGCTAAGACTGTTCTTGTGGAATTTGAAATGTGATATTTGGTAGCCCATAGAGCGCTATGGAGAAAAGGAAATATCTTCAGATAAAAACTGTAAAGAACATTCCTGAGAAACTGCTTTGTGTTCTGTTAATTCACCTAACAGAGTTACAGCTTTCCCCTCTAGAAGCCTTTTGCTAAGACTGTTCTTGCTGTATTTTCAAAGTGATATTTGGAAGCCCATAGAGGGCTACGGTGAAAAAGGATATAGCTTCAGTTAAAAACTGAAAGAGTCTTTCTGAGAAACGGTTTAGTATTATGTGACTTCCACTCACTGAGTTACAGCTCTATTTCCTAGAGCTGTTTGATAGCCTTATTTCTATGGAATCGGAGAACTGTTATTTTGGATCCCTTTGAAGACTATAGGGCCAAAGGAAATATCTGCCGCCTAAAGTGAGAAAGAAGCTTTCTGAGAAACTTCTCTGAGATCTGTTAATTCATCTCACAGAGTTACAGCATTCCACCCAAGAAGCCTTTCGCTAGGACTGTTCTTTTTGAATTTGCAAAGTGATATTTCGAAGCCCATAGACGGCTGTGGTGAAAAGGGAAATACCTTCAGTTAAAAAATGGAAAGAAGCTTTCTAAGAAACTGCTTGGTGTTCTGTTACTTCATCTCAAAGAGTTACAGCTTTACCCTCAAAAAGACTTTTGCTAAGACTCTTCTTGTGTAATACTCATAGTGATATTTGTAAGCCCTTATAGGGCTATGGTGAAAAAGGAAATATCCTAAGATAAAAGCTGAAAAGAAGCTTTCTGAGAAACTGCTTTGTGTTCTGTTAATTCACCTCACAGAGTTACAGCTTTCCCCTTAAGAAGCCTTTCGCTAAGACTGTTCTTGTGGAATTTGCAGAGTGGTATTTGTAAGCCCATAGAGGGCTATGGTGAAAAAGGAAATATCCTAAGATAAAAACTGTAAAGAACATTTCTGAGAAACTGCTTTGTGATATGTGACTTCCACTCACTGAGTGAGAGCTATATGTCATAGAGCTGTTTGCTAACCTTATTTCTGTGGAATCTGAGAAGGGATAATTCGGTTCCCTTTGAAGACTATAGGGCCAAAGGAAATATCCGCCATAAACGTGAGAAAGAAGCTTTCTGAGAAACAGCTTTCTGATCTGTGAATTCATCCCACAGAGTTACAGCTTTCCCCTGAGGAAGCCTTTCGCTATGACTGTTCTTGTGGAATTTGCAAAGTGACATTTCGAAGGCCATAGAGAGCTATGGTGAAAAGGAAATATCTTCGGTTTAAAACGGGAAAGAAGCTTTCTGAGACACTGCGTTGTGTTCTGTTAATTCATCTCACAAAGTTACAGCTTTCCCCTCACGAAGCCTTTCCCTAAGACTGTTCTTGTCGAATTTGGGAAGTGATATTTAGAAGCCTACAGAGGTCTACAGTGAAAAAGGAAATAACCTAAGATAAAAACTGAAAATAAGCTTTCTGAAAAACTGCTTTGTGTTCTCTTAATTCATCTCACAGAGTTACAGCTTTCCTCTCAAGAATCCTTTCGCTAAGACTGTTCTTGTGCAATTTAGAACGTGATATTTAGAAGCCCATAGAGGGCTATGGAGAAAAAGGAAATGTCCTTAGATAAAAACTGGAAAGAAGCTTTCTGAGAAACTGCTTTGTGTTCTGTTAATTCATCTCACAGAGTTACAGCTTTCCCCTCGAGAAGCCTTTCGCTATGACTGTTCTTGTGTAATTCGCAAAGTAATATTTGGAAGCCCATATAGGGTTATGGTGAAAAAAGGAATATCTTCAGTTAGAAACTGTATAGAAGCTTTCTGAGAAACTGCTTTGTTTTCTGTTAAATCATCTCACAGTGTTACAGCTTTCCCCTCAAGAAGTCTTTCGTTAAGACTGTTCTTGTGGAATTTGCAAAGTGAAATTTGGAAGCCCATAGAGGGCTATGGTGAAAAAGGAAATGTCCTCAGATGAAAACTAGAAAGAAGCTTCTTGAGAAACTACTTTGTGTTCCGTTAATTCATCTCACACAGTTACAGCTTTGCCCTCCAGAAACCGTTCATTAAGACCGTTCTTGTGGAATTTTCAAAGTGCTATTTGGAAACCCATAGGGGGCTATGGTGAAAAAGGAAATATCTTCAGTTATAAACTGGAAAGAAGTTTTCTGAGAAACTGCTTTGTGTTCTGTTAATTCATCTGACAGTGTTACACCTTTCCCCTCAAGAAGCATTCCGCTAAGACTGTTCTTGTGGAATTTGCAAAGTGACATTT
Organism: Chlorocebus sabaeus; assembly: GCF_047675955.1. Taxonomy (NCBI): domain Eukaryota; kingdom Metazoa; phylum Chordata; class Mammalia; order Primates; family Cercopithecidae; genus Chlorocebus; species Chlorocebus sabaeus. The sequence goes on along the minus strand of NW_027327742.1, from coordinate 159,819 downwards.
GGAAGCCCATAGAGGGCTGTGGTGAAAAAGAAATTTCCTAAGATAAGAACTGAAAAGAAGCTTTCTGAGAAACGACTTTGTGTTCTGTTAATTCATCTTATAGAATTACAGCTTTCCCCTCAAGAAGTCGTTCAGTAAGACTGTTCTTGTGGAATTTGCAAAGTGATATTTGGAAGCCCATAGAGGACCATGGTGTAAAGGAAATATCTTCAGATAAAAACTGGAAAGTAGCTTTCTGAGAAATTGCTTTGTGTTCTGTTAATTCATCTCTCAGAATTACTGCTTTCCCCTCAAGAAAACTTTCGCTAAAGCTGTTTTTGTGGAATTTGGAAAAAGGTATATGGAAAACCATAGAGATCTATGGTTAAAAAGAAAATATCCTAAGATAAAAACTGAACAGAAAATTTCTGAGAAACTGCTTTGTGTTCTCTGAATTCATCTCACAGACTTACAGCTTTCCCCTCAAGAAACCGTTCACTAAGACTGTCCTCGTTGATTTTGCAAAGTGATATTTGGAAGCCCATAGAGCGCTATGGGGAAAAAGGAAATATCTTCAGTTAAAAAGTGGAAAGAACGTTTCTGAGAAACTGCTTTGTGTTCTGTTAATCCATCTCACAGAGGTACAGCATTCCCCTCAAGAAGTCGTTTACTAAGACTGTTCTTGTGAAATTTGCGAAGTGATATTTGGAAGTGCTTAGAGAACTATGGTGAAAAAGGAAATATCGTAAGGTAAAAACTGAAAAGAAGCTTTCTGAGAAACTGCTTTGTGTTTTGTTAATTCATCTCAGAGAGTTACAGCTTTCCGAACAAAAAGGCATTCACTAAGACTGATCTTGTGTTATTTTCAAATTGATATTTGGAAGCCCATAGAGGGCTATGGTGAAAAGGGAAATATCTTCAGTTAAAAACTGGAAAGAAGCTTTCTGAGAAACGGTTTTGTGTTCTCTTAGTTCATCTCACAGAGTTACAGCTTTCCCCTCAAGAAGCCTTTCACCAAGACTGTTCTTGTGGAATTTCCAAAGTGGTCTTTGGAAGTCCATACATCGCTATGGTGAAAAAGGATATAGCTTCAGTTAAAAAGTGAAAAGAAGCTTTCCGAGGAACTGCTTTGTGATATGTGATTTCCTGTCACTGAGAAACAGCTGTATTTCGTAGAACTGTTGGCTAGGCTTATTTCTGTGGAATCTGAGAAATGTTACTTCGGATCTCTTTGAAGACTATAGGTCCAAAGGAAATATCCGCCACTAAAAGTGTGAAAGAAGCTTTCTGAGAAACTTCTTTGAGTTCTGTGAATTGATCTCACAGAGCTACAGTTTCCCCTCAAGAGGCCTTTCGCTAAGACTGTTCTCGTGGAATTTGCAAAGTGATATTTGGAAAACAATAGAGGGCTATGGTGAAAAAGGAAATATCCTAAGATAAAAACTGAAAAGAAGCTTTTTGAGAAACTGTTTTGCGTACCGTTCATTCATCTCACAGAGTTATAGCTTTCCCCTCAAGAAGCCGTTCATTAAGACTGTTGTTGTGAAATTTGCAAAATGATATTTGGAAGCTCATAGAGGGCTATGGTGAAAATGGAAATATCTTCAGTTAAAAACTGGAGAGAAGCTTTCTGAGAAACTGCTTTGTGTTCTGTTAATTCATACACAGAGTTACACCTTTCCTATCACGAATCCTTTCGCTAAGACTGTTCTTGTGGAGTTTACAAAGTGATATTTGGAAGCCCATAGAGGGGTACGGTTAAAAAGGAAATTTCCTCACATAAAAACTGGAAAGAAGCTTTCTGAGAAACTGCTTTGTGTTTTGTTAATTCATCTCACAGTATTACAGCTCTACCCTCAAGAAGCCCTTCACTAAGACTGTTCTTCTGGAATTTCCAAAGAGATATTTGGAAGCCCATAGAGCGCTATGGTGAAAAAGGAAATATCTTCAGTTAAAAACTGGAGAGAAGCTTTCTGAGAAACTTCTTTGTGTTCTGTTAATTCATGCACAGAGTTACAGCTTTCCTATCAAGAATCCTTTCGCTAAGACTGTTCTTGTGGAGTTTACAAAGTGATATTTGGAAGCCCATAGAGGGGTACGTTTAAAAAGGAAATTTCCTCACATAAAAACTGGAAAGAAGTTTTCTGAGAAACTGCTTTGTGTTCTGTTAATTCATCTCACAGAGTTACAGCTTACCCCTCAAGAAGCATTTCGCTAAGACTGTTCTTGTGGAATTTGCAATGTGATATTTGGAAGCCCATGGAGGGATATGGTGAAAAAGGAAATATCTTCAATTAAAAACTGGAAAGAAGCTTTCTGAGAAACTGCTTTGTTTTCTGTTAATTCATCTCACAGAGTTTCAGCTTTCCCCTCCAGATGTCTTTCGCTAAGACGGTTCTCGTGGAATTTGCAAAGTGATATTTGGAAGCCGTGAGAGGGCTATGGTGTAAAAGGAAATGTCCTCGGATCAAAAATGGAAAGAAGCTTTCCAACAAACTGTTTTGTGTTCTGTTAATTTATCTGGCAGTGTTTCAGCTTTCCCCTCAAGAAGCCGTTCGCTAAGACTGTTCTTGTGGAATTTGCAAAGTGATATTTGAAAGCCCGTCGAGTTCTATGGTGAAAAAGGAAATACCTTCAGTTAAAAACTGGAAAGAAACTTTCTGAGAAACTGCTTTGTATTCTGTTAATTCACCTCACAGAGTTTCAGCTTTCCCCTCTAGAAGCCTTTCGCTAAGACTGTTCTTGTGGAATTTGCAAAGTGATATTTGTAAGCCCATAGAAGTCGATGGTGAAAACGTAAATATCCTAAGATAAAAACTGAAAAGAACCATTCTGAGAAACTGCTTTGTGTTTTGTTAATTCATCTGACAGAGTTACAGGTTTCCCTTCAAGAAGCCTTTCGCTAAGACAGTTCTTGTGGAATATGCAAAGTGATATTTGGAAGCTCATAGTGACCTATAGTGAAAAAGGATATATCTTCAGTTAAAAACTGAAAAGAAGCTTTCTGAGAAACTGCTTTGTGATATATGACTTCCACTCACTGAGTTACAGCTGTATTTCGTAGAGCTGTTTGGCAGTCTTATTTCCGTGGAATCTGAGAACTGTTATTTCGGATCCCTTTGAAGACTGAAGGGCCAAAGGAAATATCCGTCGTTAAAGTTAGAAAGAAGCTTTCTGAGAAACTTCTTTGTGATTTGCGAATTCATTTCACAGAGTTACAGCTTTCCCCTCAAGAAGCCTTTCGCTAAGATTATTCTTGCACAATTTGAAAAATGATATTTGGAAGCCAATAGACGGCTATGGTGAAAACGAAATATCCTCCGATAAAAACTGGATAGAAGCTTTCTGAGAAATTGCTTTGTGTTCTTTTAATTCATCTCACAGACTTACAGCTTTCCCCTCAGGAAGTCTTTCGCTAAGACTGTTCTTGTGGAATTTGAAATGTGATATTTGGTAGCCCATAGAGCGCTATGGAGAAAAGGAAATATCTTCAGATAAAAACTGTAAAGAACATTCCTGAGAAACTGCTTTGTGTTCTGTTAATTCACCTAACAGAGTTACAGCTTTCCCCTCTAGAAGCCTTTTGCTAAGACTGTTCTTGCTGTATTTTCAAAGTGATATTTGGAAGCCCATAGAGGGCTACGGTGAAAAAGGATATAGCTTCAGTTAAAAACTGAAAGAGTCTTTCTGAGAAACGGTTTAGTATTATGTGACTTCCACTCACTGAGTTACAGCTCTATTTCCTAGAGCTGTTTGATAGCCTTATTTCTATGGAATCGGAGAACTGTTATTTTGGATCCCTTTGAAGACTATAGGGCCAAAGGAAATATCTGCCGCCTAAAGTGAGAAAGAAGCTTTCTGAGAAACATCTCTGAGATCTGTTAATTCATCTCACAGAGTTACAGCATTCCACTCAAGAAGCCTTTCGCTAGGAGTGTTCTTTTTGAATTTGCAAAGTGATATTTCGAAGCCCATAGACGGCTGTGGTGAAAAGGGAAATACCTTCAGTTAAAAAATGGAAAGAAGCTTTCTAAGAAACTGCTTGGTGTTCTGTTACTTCATCTCAAAGAATTACAGCTTTACCCTCAAAAAGACTTTTGCTAAGACTCTTCTTGTGTAATACTCATAGTGATATTTGTAAGCCCTTATAGGGCTATGGTGAAAAAGGAAATATCCTAAGATAAAAGCTGAAAAGAAGCTTTCTGAGAAACTGCTTTGTGTTCTGTTAATTCACCTCACAGAGTTACAGCTTTCCCCTTAAGAAGCCTTTCGCTAAGACTGTTCTTGTGGAATTTGCAGAGTGGTATTTGTAAGCCCATAGAGGGCTATGGTGAAAAAGGAAATATCCTAAGATAAAAACTGAAAAGAACATTTCTGAGAAACTGCTTTGTGATACGTGACTTCCACTCACTGAGTGAGAGCTATATGTCATAGAGCTGTTTGCTAACCTTATTTCTGTGGAATCTGAGAAGGGATAATTCGGTTCTCGTTGAAGACTATAGGGCCAAAGGAAATATCCGCCATAAACGTGAGAAAGAAGCTTTCTGAGAAACAGCTTTCTGATCTGTGAATTCATCCCACAGAGTTACAGCTTTCCCCTGAGGAAGCCTTTCGCTATGACTGTTCTTGTGGAATTTGCAACGTGACATTTCGAAGGCCATAGAGAGCTATGGTGAAAAGGAAATATCTTCGGTTTAAAACGGGAAAGAAGCTTTCTGAGACACTGCGTTGTGTTCTGTTAATTCATCTCACAAAGTTACAGCTTTCCCCTCACGAAGCCTTTCCCTAAGACTGTTCTTGTCGAATTTGGGAAGTGATATTTAGAAGCCTACAGAGGTCTACAGTGAAAAAGGAAATAACCTAAGATAAAAACTGAAAAGAAGCTTTCTGAAAAACTGCTTTGTGTTCTCTTAATTCATCTCACAGAGTTACAGCTTTCCTCTCAAGAATCCTTTCGCTAAGACTGTTCTTGTGCAATTTAGAACGTGATATTTAGAAGCCCATAGAGGGCTATGGAGAAAAAGGAAATGTCCTTAGATAAAAACTGGAAAGAAGCTTTCTGAGAAACTGCTTTGTGTTCTGTTAATTCATCTCACAGAGTTACAGCTTTCCCCTCGAGAAGCCTTTCGCTAAGACTGTTCTTGTGCAATTTAGAACGTGATATTTAGAAGCCCATAGAGGGCTATGGAGAAAAAGGAAATGTCCTTAGATAAAAACTGGAAAGAAGCTTTCTGAGAAACTGCTTTGTGTTCTGTTAATTCATCTCACAGAGTTACAGCTTTCCCCTCGAGAAGCCTTTCGCTATGACTGTTCTTGTGTAATTCGCAAAGTAATATTTGGAAGCCCATATAGGGTTATGGTGAAAAAAGGAATATCTTCAGTTAGAAACTGTATAGAAGCTTTCTGAGAAACTGCTTTGTTTTCTGTTAAATCATCTCACAGTGTTACAGCTTTCCCCTCAAGAAGTCTTTCGTTAAGACTGTTCTTGTGGAATTTGCAAAGTGAAATTTGGAAGCCCATAGAGGGCTATGGTGAAAAAGGAAATGTCCTCAGATGAAAACTAGAAAGAAGCTTCTTGAGAAACTACTTTGTGTTCCGTTAATTCATCTCACACAGTTACAGCTTTGCCCTCCAGAAACCGTTCATTAAGACCGTTCTTGTGGAATTTTCAAAGTGCTATTTGGAAACCCATAGGGGGCTATGGTGAAAAAGGAAATATCTTCAGTTATAAACTGGAAAGAAGTTTTCTGAGAAACTGCTTTGTGTTCTGTTAATTCATCTGACAGTGTTACACCTTTCCCCTCAAGAAGCATTCCGCTAAGACTGTTCTTGTGGAATTTGCAAAGTGACATTTGGAAGCCCATAGAGGGCTGTGGTGAAAAAGAAATTTCCTAAGATAAGAACTGAAAAGAAGCTTTCTGAGAAACGACTTTGTGTTCTGTTAATTCATCTTATAGAATTACAGCTTTCCCCTCAAGAAGTCGTTCAGTAAGACTGTTCTTGTGGAATTTGCAAAGTGATATTTGGAAGCCCATAGAGGACCATGGTGTAAAGGAAATATCTTCAGATAAAAACTGGAAAGTAGCTTTCTGAGAAATTGCTTTGTGTTCTGTTAATTCATCTCTCAGAATTACGGCTTTCCCCTCAAGAAAACTTTCGCTAAAGCTGTTTTTGTGGAATTTGGAAAAAGGTATATGGAAAACCATAGAGATCTATGGTTAAAAAGAAAATATCCTAAGATAAAAACTGAAAAGAAAATTTCTGAGAAACTGCTTTGTGTTCTCTGAATTCATCTCACAGACTTACAGCTTTCCCCTCAAGAAACCGTTCACTAAGACTGTCCTCGTTGATTTTGCAAAGTGATATTTGGAAGCCCATAGAGCGCTATGGGGAAAAAGGAAATATCTTCAGTTAAAAAGTGGAAAGAACGTTTCTGAGAAACTGCTTTGTGTTCTGTTAATCCATCTCACAGAGGTACAGCATTCCCCTCAAGAAGTCGTTTACTAAGACTGTTCTTGTGAAATTTGCGAAGTGATATTTGGAAGTGCTTAGAGAACTATGGTGAAAAAGGAAATATCGTAAGGTAAAAACTGAAAAGAAGCTTTCTGAGAAACTGCTTTGTGTTTTGTTAATTCATCTCAGAGAGTTACAGCTTTCCGAACAAAAAGGCATTCACTAAGACTGATCTTGTGTTATTTTCAAATTGATATTTGGAAGCCCATAGAGGGCTATGGTGAAAAGGGAAATATCTTCAGTTAAAAACTGGAAAGAAGCTTTCTGAGAAACGGTTTTGTGTTCTCTTAGTTCATCTCACAGAGTTACAGCTTTCCCCTCAAGAAGCCTTTCACCAAGACTGTTCTTGTGGAATTTCCAAAGTGGTCTTTGGAAGTCCATACATCGCTATGGTGAAAAAGGATATAGCTTCAGTTAAAAAGTGAAAAGAAGCTTTCCGAGGAACTGCTTTGTGATATGTGATTTCCTGTCACTGAGAAACAGCTGTATTTCGTAGAACTGTTGGCTAGGCTTATTTCTGTGGAATCTGAGAAATGTTACTTCGGATCTCTTTGAAGACTATAGGTCCAAAGGAAATATCCGCCACTAAAAGTGTGAAAGAAGCTTTCTGAGAAACTTCTTTGAGTTCTGTGAATTGATCTCACAGAGCTACAGTTTCCCCTCAAGAGGCCTTTCGCTAAGACTGTTCTCGTGGAATTTGCAAAGTGATATTTGGAAAACAATAGAGGGCTATGGTGAAAAAGGAAATATCCTAAGATAAAAACTGAAAAGAAGCTTTTTGAGAAACTGTTTTGCGTACCGTTAATTCATCTCACAGAGTTATAGCTTTCCCCTCAAGAAGCCGTTCATTAAGACTGTTGTTGTGAAATTTGCAAAATGATATTTGGAAGCTCATAGAGGGCTATGGTGAAAATGGAAATATCTTCAGGTAAAAACTGGAGAGAAGCTTTCTGAGAAACTGCTTTGTGTTCTGTTAATTCATACACAGAGTTACACCTTTCCTATCACGAATCCTTTCGCTAAGACTGTTCTTGTGGAGTTTACAAAGTGATATTTGGAAGCCCATAGAGGGGTACGGTTAAAAAGGAAATTTCCTCACATAAAAACTGGAAAGAAGCTTTCTGAGAAACTGCTTTGTGTTTTGTTAATTCATCTCACAGTATTACAGCTCTACCCTCAAGAAGCCCTTCACTAAGACTGTTCTTCTGGAATTTCCAAAGAGATATTTGGAAGCCCATAGAGCGCTATGGTGAAAAAGGAAATATCTTCAGTTAAAAACTGGAGAGAAGCTTTCTGAGAAACTTCTTTGTGTTCTGTTAATTCATGCACAGAGTTACAGCTTTCCTATCAAGAATCCTTTCGCTAAGACTGTTCTTGTGGAGTTTACAAAGTGATATTTGGAAGCCCATAGAGGGGTACGTTTAAAAAGGAAATTTCCTCACATAAAAACTGGAAAGAAGTTTTCTGAGAAACTGCTTTGTGTTCTGTTAATTCATCTCACAGAGTTACAGCTTACCCCTCAAGAAGCATTTCGCTAAGACTGTTCTTGTGGAATTTGCAATGTGATATTTGGAAGCCCATGGAGGGATATGGTGAAAAAGGAAATATCTTCAATTAAAAACTGGAAAGAAGCTTTCTGAGAAACTGCTTTGTTTTCTGTTAATTCATCTCACAGAGTTTCAGCTTTCCCCTCCAGAAGTCTTTCGCTAAGACGGTTCTCGTGGAATTTGCAAAGTGATATTTGGAAGCCGTGAGAGGGCTATGGTGTAAAAGGAAATGTCCTCGGATCAAAAATGGAAAGAAGCTTTCCAACAAACTGTTTTGTGTTCTGTTAATTTATCTGGCAGTGTTTCAGCTTTCCCCTCAAGAAGCCGTTCGCTAAGACTGTTCTTGTGGAATTTGCAAAGTGATATTTGAAAGCCCGTCGAGTTCTATGGTGAAAAAGGAAATACCTTCAGTTAAAAACTGGAAAGAAACTTTCTGAGAAACTGCTTTGTATTCTGTTAATTCACCTCACAGAGTTTCAGCTTTCCCCTCTAGAAGCCTTTCGCTAAGACTGTTCTTGTGGAATTTGCAAAGTGATATTTGTAAGCCCATAGAAGTCGATGGTGAAAACGTAAATATCCTAAGATAAAAACTGAAAAGAACCATTCTGAGAAACTGCTTTGTGTTTTGTTAATTCATCTCACAGAGTTACAGGTTTCCCTTCAAGAAGCCTTTCGCTAAGACAGTTCTTGTGGAATATGCAAAGTGATATTTGGAAGCTCATAGTGACCTATAGTGAAAAAGGATATATCTTCAGTTAAAAACTGAAAAGAAGCTTTCTGAGAAACTGCTTTGTGATATATGACTTCCACTCACTGAGTTACAGCTGTATTTCGTAGAGCTGTTTGGCAGTCTTATTTCTGTGGAATCTGAGAACTGTTATTTCGGATCCCTTTGAAGACTGAAGGGCCAAAGGAAATATCCGTCGTTAAAGTTAGAAAGAAGCTTTCTGAGAAACTTCTTTGTGATTTGCGAATTCATTTCACAGAGTTACAGCTTTCCCCTCAAGAAGCCTTTCGCTAAGATTATTCTTGCACAATTTGAAAAATGATATTTGGAAGCCAATAGACGGCTATGGTGAAAACGAAATATCCTCCGATAAAAACTGGAAAGAAGCTTTCTGAGAAATTGCTTTGTGTTCTTTTAATTCATCTCACAGACTTACAGCTTTCCCCTCAGGAAGTCTTTCGCTAAGACTGTTCTTGTGGAATTTGAAATGTGATATTTGGTAGCCCATAGAGCGCTATGGAGAAAAGGAAATATCTTCAGATAAAAACTGTAAAGAACATTCCTGAGAAACTGCTTTGTGTTCTGTTAATTCACCTAACAGAGTTACAGCTTTCCCCTCTAGAAGCCTTTTGCTAAGACTGTTCTTGCTGTATTTTCAAAGTGATATTTGGAAGCCCATAGAGGGCTACGGTGAAAAAGGATATAGCTTCAGTTAAAAACTGAAAGAGTCTTTCTGAGAAACGGTTTAGTATTATGTGACTTCCACTCACTGAGTTACAGCTCTATTTCCTAGAGCTGTTTGATAGCCTTATTTCTATGGAATCGGAGAACTGTTATTTTGGATCCCTTTGAAGACTATAGGGCCAAAGGAAATATCTGCCGCTAAAAGTGAGAAAGAAGCTTTCTGAGAAACTTCTCTGAGATCTGTTAATTCATCTCACAGAGTTACAGCATTCCACTCAAGAAGCCTTTCGCTAGGACTGTTCTTTTTGAATTTGCAAAGTGATATTTCGAAGCCCATAGACGGCTGTGGTGAAAAGGGAAATACCTTCAGTTAAAAAATGGAAAGAAGCTTTCTAAGAAACTGCTTGGTGTTCTGTTACTTCATCTCAAAGAGTTACAGCTTTACCCTCAAAAAGACTTTTGCTAAGACTCTTCTTGTGTAATACTCATAGTGATATTTGTAAGCCCTTATAGGGCTATGGTGAAAAAGGAAATATCCTAAGATAAAAGCTGAAAAGAAGCTTTCTGAGAAACTGCTTTGTGTTCTGTTAATTCACCTCACAGAGTTACAGCTTTCCCCTTAAGAAGCCTTTCGCTAAGACTGTTCTTGTGGAATTTGCAGAGTGGTATTTGTAAGCCCATAGAGGGCTATGGTGAAAAAGGAAATATCCTAAGATAAAAACTGAAAAGAACATTTCTGAGAAACTGCTTTGTGATACGTGACTTCCACTCACTGAGTGAGAGCTATATGTCATAGAGCTGTTTGCTAACCTTATTTCTGTGGAATCTGAGAAGGGATAATTCGGTTCTCGTTGAAGACTATAGGGACAAAGGAAATATCCGCCATAAACGTGAGAAAGAAGCTTTCTGAGAAACAGCTTTCTGATCTGTGAATTCATCCCACAGAGTTACAGCTTTCCCCTGAGGAAGCCTTTCGCTATGACTGTTCTTGTGGAATTTGCAACGTGACATTTCGAAGGCCATAGAGAGCTATGGTGAAAAGGAAATATCTTCGGTTTAAAACGGGAAAGAAGCTTTCTGAGACACTGCGTTGTGTTCTGTTAATTCATCTCACAAAGTTACAGCTTTCCCCTCACGAAGCCTTTCCCTAAGACTGTTCTTGTCGAATTTGGGAAGTGATATTTAGAAGCCTACAGAGGTCTACAGTGAAAAAGGAAATAACCTAAGATAAAAACTGAAAAGAAGCTTTCTGAAAAACTGCTTTGTGTTCTCTTAATTCATCTCACAGAGTTACAGCTTTCCTCTCAAGAATCCTTTCGCTAAGACTGTTCTTGTGCAATTTAGAACGTGATATTTAGAAGCCCATAGAGGGCTATGGAGAAAAAGGAAATGTCCTTAGATAAAAACTGGAAAGAAGCTTTCTGAGAAACTGCTTTGTGTTCTGTTAATTCATCTCACAGAGTTACAGCTTTCCCCTCGAGAAGCCTTTCGCTATGACTGTTCTTGTGTAATTCGCAAAGTAATATTTGGAAGCCCATATAGGGTTATGGTGAAAAAAGGAATATCTTCAGTTAGAAACTGTATAGAAGCTTTCTGAGAAACTGCTTTGTTTTCTGTTAAATCATCTCACAGTGTTACAGCTTTCCCCTCAAGAAGTCTTTCGTTAAGACTGTTCTTGTGGAATTTGCAAAGTGAAATTTGGAAGCCCATAGAGGGCTATGGTGAAAAAGGAAATGTCCTCAGATGAAAACTAGAAAGAAGCTTCTTGAGAAACTACTTTGTGTTCCGTTAATTCATCTCACACAGTTACAGCTTTGCCCTCCAGAAACCGTTCATTAAGACCGTTCTTGTGGAATTTTCAAAGTGCTATTTGGAAACCCATAGGGGGCTATGGTGAAAAAGGAAATATCTTCAGTTATAAACTGGAAAGAAGTTTTCTGAGAAACTGCTTTGTGTTCTGTTAATTCATCTGACAGTGTTACACCTTTCCCCTCAAGAAGCATTCCGCTAAGACTGTTCTTGTGGAATTTGCAAAGTGACATTTGGAAGCCCATAGAGGGCTGTGGTGAAAAAGAAATTTCCTAAGATAAGAACTGAAAAGAAGCTTTCTGAGAAACGACTTTGTGTTCTGTTAATTCATCTTATAGAATTACAGCTTTCCCCTCAAGAAGTCGTTCAGTAAGACTGTTCTTGTGGAATTTGCAAAGTGATATTTGGAAGCCCATAGAGGACCATGGTGTAAAGGAAATATCTTCAGATAAAAACTGGAAAGTAGCTTTCTGAGAAATTGCTTTGTGTTCTGTTAATTCATCTCTCAGAATTACGGCTTTCCCCTCAAGAAAACTTTCGCTAAAGCTGTTTTTGTGGAATTTGGAAAAAGGTATATGGAAAACCATAGAGATCTATGGTTAAAAAGAAAATATCCTAAGATAAAAACTGAAAAGAAAATTTCTGAGAAACTGCTTTGTGTTCTCTGAATTCATCTCACAGACTTACAGCTTTCCCCTCAAGAAACCGTTCACTAAGACTGTCCTCGTTGATTTTGCAAAGTGATATTTGGAAGCCCATAGAGCGCTATGGGGAAAAAGGAAATATCTTCAGTTAAAAAGTGGAAAGAACGTTTCTGAGAAACTGCTTTGTGTTCTGTTAATCCATCTCACAGAGGTACAGCATTCCCCTCAAGAAGTCGTTTACTAAGACTGTTCTTGTGAAATTTGCGAAGTGATATTTGGAAGTGCTTAGAGAACTATGGTGAAAAAGGAAATATCGTAAGGTAAAAACTGAAAAGAAGCTTTCTGAGAAACTGCTTTGTGTTTTGTTAATTCATCTCAGAGAGTTACAGCTTTCCGAACAAAAAGGCATTCACTAAGACTGATCTTGTGTTATTTTCAAATTGATATTTGGAAGCCCATAGAGGGCTATGGTGAAAAGGGAAATATCTTCAGTTAAAAACTGGAAAGAAGCTTTCTGAGAAACGGTTTTGTGTTCTCTTAGTTCATCTCACAGAGTTACAGCTTTCCCCTCAAGAAGCCTTTCACCAAGACTGTTCTTGTGGAATTTCCAAAGTGGTCTTTGGAAGTCCATACGTCGCTATGGTGAAAAAGGATATAGCTTCAGTTAAAAAGTGAAAAGAAGCTTTCCGAGGAACTGCTTTGTGATATGTGATTTCCTGTCACTGAGAAACAGCTGTATTTCGTAGAACTGTTGGCTAGGCTTATTTCTGTGGAATCTGAGAAATGTTACTTCGGATCTCTTTGAAGACTATAGGTCCAAAGGAAATATCCGCCACTAAAAGTGTGAAAGAAGCTTTCTGAGAAACTTCTTTGAGTTCTGTGAATTGATCTCACAGAGCTACAGTTTCCCCTCAAGAGGCCTTTCGCTAAGACTGTTCTCGTGGAATTTGCAAAGTGATATTTGGAAAACAATAGAGGGCTATGGTGAAAAAGGAAATATCCTAAGATAAAAACTGAAAAGAAGCTTTTTGAGAAACTGTTTTGCGTACCGTTAATTCATCTCACAGAGTTATAGCTTTCCCCTCAAGAAGCCGTTCATTAAGACTGTTGTTGTGAAATTTGCAAAATGATATTTGGAAGCTCATAGAGGGCTATGGTGAAAATGGAAATATCTTCAGTTAAAAACTGGAGAGAAGCTTTCTGAGAAACTGCTTTGTGTTCTGTTAATTCATACACAGAGTTACACCTTTCCTATCACGAATCCTTTCGCTAAGACTGTTCTTGTGGAGTTTACAAAGTGATATTTGGAAGCCCATAGAGGGGTACGGTTAAAAAGGAAATTTCCTCACATAAAAACTGGAAAGAAGCTTTCTGAGAAACTGCTTTGTGTTTTGTTAATTCATCTCACAGTATTACAGCTCTACCCTCAAGAAGCCCTTCACTAAGACTGTTCTTCTGGAATTTCCAAAGAGATATTTGGAAGCCCATAGAGCGCTATGGTGAAAAAGGAAATATCTTCAGTTAAAAACTGGAGAGAAGCTTTCTGAGAAACTTCTTTGTGTTCTGTTAATTCATGCACAGAGTTACAGCTTTCCTATCAAGAATCCTTTCGCTAAGACTGTTCTTGTGGAGTTTACAAAGTGATATTTGGAAGCCCATAGAGGGGTACGTTTAAAAAGGAAATTTCCTCACATAAAAACTGGAAAGAAGTTTTCTGAGAAACTGCTTTGTGTTCTGTTAATTCATCTCACAGAGTTACAGCTTACCCCTCAAGAAGCATTTCGCTAAGACTGTTCTTGTGGAATTTGCAATGTGATATTTGGAAGCCCATGGAGGGATATGGTGAAAAAGGAAATATCTTCAATTAAAAACTGGAAAGAAGCTTTCTGAGAAACTGCTTTGTTTTCTGTTAATTCATCTCACAGAGTTTCAGCTTTCCCCTCCAGATGTCTTTCGCTAAGACGGTTCTCGTGGAATTTGCAAAGTGATATTTGGAAGCCGTGAGAGGGCTATGGTGTAAAAGGAAATGTCCTCGGATCAAAAATGGAAAGAAGCTTTCCAACAAACTCTTTTGTGTTCTGTTAATTTATCTGGCAGTGTTTCAGCTTTCCCCTCAAGAAGCCGTTCACTAAGACTGTTCTTGTGGAATTTGCAAAGTGATATTTGAAAGCCCGTCGAGTTCTATGGTGAAAAAGGAAATACCTTCAGTTAAAAACTGGAAAGAAACTTTCTGAGAAACTGCTTTGTATTCTGTTAATTCACCTCACAGAGTTTCAGCTTTCCCCTCTAGAAGCCTTTCGCTAAGACTGTTCTTGTGGAATTTGCAAAGTGATATTTGTAAGCCCATAGAAGTCGATGGTGAAAACGTAAATATCCTAAGATAAAAACTGAAAAGAACCATTCTGAGAAACTGCTTTGTGTTTTGTTAATTCATCTCACAGAGTTACAGGTTTCCCTTCAAGAAGCCTTTCGCTAAGACAGTTCTTGTGGAATATGCAAAGTGATATTTGGAAGCTCATAGTGACCTATAGTGAAAAAGGATATATCTTCAGTTAAAAACTGAAAAGAAGCTTTCTGAGAAACTGCTTTGTGATATATGACTTCCACTCACTGAGTTACAGCTGTATTTCGTAGAGCTGTTTGGCAGTCTTATTTCTGTGGAATCTGAGAACTGTTATTTCGGATCCCTTTGAAGACTGAAGGGCCAAAGGAAATATCCGTCGTTAAAGTTAGAAAGAAGCTTTCTGAGAAACTTCTTTGTGATTTGCGAATTCATTTCACAGAGTTACAGCTTTCCCCTCAAGAAGCCTTTCGCTAAGATTATTCTTGCACAATTTGAAAAATGATATTTGGAAGCCAATAGACGGCTATGGTGAAAACGAAATATCCTCCGATAAAAACTGGAAAGAAGCTTTCTGAGAAATTGCTTTGTGTTCTTTTAATTCATCTCACAGACTTACAGCTTTCCCCTCAGGAAGTCTTTCGCTAAGACTGTTCTTGTGGAATTTGAAATGTGATATTTGGTAGCCCATAGAGCGCTATGGAGAAAAGGAAATATCTTCAGATAAAAACTGTAAAGAACATTCCTGAGAAACTGCTTTGTGTTCTGTTAATTCACCTAACAGAGTTACAGCTTTCCCCTCTAGAAGCCTTTTGCTAAGACTGTTCTTGCTGTATTTTCAAAGTGATATTTGGAAGCCCATAGAGGGCTACGGTGAAAAAGGATATAGCTTCAGTTAAAAACTGAAAGAGTCTTTCTGAGAAACGGTTTAGTATTATGTGACTTCCACTCACTGAGTTACAGCTCTATTTCCTAGAGCTGTTTGATAGCCTTATTTCTATGGAATCGGAGAACTGTTATTTTGGATCCCTTTGAAGACTATAGGGCCAAAGGAAATATCTGCCGCTAAAAGTGAGAAAGAAGCTTTCTGAGAAACTTCTCTGAGATCTGTTAATTCATCTCACAGAGTTACAGCATTCCACTCAAGAAGCCTTTCGCTAGGACTGTTCTTTTTGAATTTGCAAAGTGATATTTCGAAGCCCATAGACGGCTGTGGTGAAAAGGGAAATACCTTCAGTTAAAAAATGGAAAGAAGCTTTCTAAGAAACTGCTTGGTGTTCTGTTACTTCATCTCAAAGAGTTACAGCTTTACCCTCAAAAAGACTTTTGCTAAGACTCTTCTTGTGTAATACTCATAGTGATATTTGTAAGCCCTTATAGGGCTATGGTGAAAAAGGAAATATCCTAAGATAAAAGCTGAAAAGAAGCTTTCTGAGAAACTGCTTTGTGTTCTGTTAATTCACCTCACAGAGTTACAGCTTTCCCCTTAAGAAGCCTTTCGCTAAGACTGTTCTTGTGGAATTTGCAGAGTGGTATTTGTAAGCCCATAGAGGGCTATGGTGAAAAAGGAAATATCCTAAGATAAAAACTGAAAAGAACATTTCTGAGAAACTGCTTTGTGATACGTGACTTCCACTCACTGAGTGAGAGCTATATGTCATAGAGCTGTTTGCTAACCTTATTTCTGTGGAATCTGAGAAGGGATAATTCGGTTCTCGTTGAAGACTATAGGGACAAAGGAAATATCCGCCATAAACGTGAGAAAGAAGCTTTCTGAGAAACAGCTTTCTGATCTGTGAATTCATCCCACAGAGTTACAGCTTTCCCCTGAGGAAGCCTTTCGCTATGACTGTTCTTGTGGAATTTGCAACGTGACATTTCGAAGGCCATAGAGAGCTATGGTGAAAAGGAAATATCTTCGGTTTAAAACGGGAAAGAAGCTTTCTGAGGCACTGCGTTGTGTTCTGTTAATTCATCTCACAAAGTTACAGCTTTCCCCTCACGAAGCCTTTCCCTAAGACTGTTCTTGTCGAATTTGGGAAGTGATATTTAGAAGCCTACAGAGGTCTACAGTGAAAAAGGAAATAACCTAAGATAAAAACTGAAAAGAAGCTTTCTGAAAAACTGCTTTGTGTTCTCTTAATTCATCTCACAGAGTTACAGCTTTCCTCTCAAGAATCCTTTCGCTAAGACTGTTCTTGTGCAATTTAGAACGTGATATTTAGAAGCCCATAGAGGGCTATGGAGAAAAAGGAAATGTCCTTAGATAAAAACTGGAAAGAAGCTTTCTGAGAAACTGCTTTGTGTTCTGTTAATTCATCTCACAGAGTTACAGCTTTCCCCTCGAGAAGCCTTTCGCTATGACTGTTCTTGTGTAATTCGCAAAGTAATATTTGGAAGCCCATATAGGGTTATGGTGAAAAAAGGAATATCTTCAGTTAGAAACTGTATAGAAGCTTTCTGAGAAACTGCTTTGTTTTCTGTTAAATCATCTCACAGTGTTACAGCTTTCCCCTCAAGAAGTCTTTCGTTAAGACTGTTCTTGTGGAATTTGCAAAGTGAAATTTGGAAGCCCATAGAGGGCTATGGTGAAAAAGGAAATGTCCTCAGATGAAAACTAGAAAGAAGCTTCTTGAGAAACTACTTTGTGTTCCGTTAATTCATCTCACACAGTTACAGCTTTGCCCTCCAGAAACCGTTCATTAAGACCGTTCTTGTGGAATTTTCAAAGTGCTATTTGGAAACCCATAGGGGGCTATGGTGAAAAAGGAAATATCTTCAGTTATAAACTGGAAAGAAGTTTTCTGAGAAACTGCTTTGTGTTCTGTTAATTCATCTGACAGTGTTACACCTTTCCCCTCAAGAAGCATTCCGCTAAGACTGTTCTTGTGGAATTTGCAAAGTGACATTTGGAAGCCCATAGAGGGCTGTGGTGAAAAAGAAATTTCCTAAGATAAGAACTGAAAAGAAGCTTTCTGAGAAACGACTTTGTGTTCTGTTAATTCATCTTATAGAATTACAGCTTTCCCCTCAAGAAGTCGTTCAGTAAGACTGTTCTTGTGGAATTTGCAAAGTGATATTTGGAAGCCCATAGAGGACCATGGTGTAAAGGAAATATCTTCAGATAAAAACTGGAAAGTAGCTTTCTGAGAAATTGCTTTGTGTTCTGTTAATTCATCTCTCAGAATTACGGCTTTCCCCTCAAGAAAACTTTCGCTAAAGCTGTTTTTGTGGAATTTGGAAAAAGGTATATGGAAAACCATAGAGATCTATGGTTAAAAAGAAAATATCCTAAGATAAAAACTGAAAAGAAAATTTCTGAGAAACTGCTTTGTGTTCTCTGAATTCATCTCACAGACTTACAGCTTTCCCCTCAAGAAACCGTTCACTAAGACTGTCCTCGTTGATTTTGCAAAGTGATATTTGGAAGCCCATAGAGCGCTATGGGGAAAAAGGAAATATCTTCAGTTAAAAAGTGGAAAGAACGTTTCTGAGAAACTGCTTTGTGTTCTGTTAATCCATCTCACAGAGGTACAGCATTCCCCTCAAGAAGTCGTTTACTAAGACTGTTCTTGTGAAATTTGCGAAGTGATATTTGGAAGTGCTTAGAGAACTATGGTGAAAAAGGAAATATCGTAAGGTAAAAACTGAAAAGAAGCTTTCTGAGAAACTGCTTTGTGTTTTGTTAATTCATCTCAGAGAGTTACAGCTTTCCGAACAAAAAGGCATTCACTAAGACTGATCTTGTGTTATTTTCAAATTGATATTTGGAAGCCCATAGAGGGCTATGGTGAAAAGGGAAATATCTTCAGTTAAAAACTGGAAAGAAGCTTTCTGAGAAACGGTTTTGTGTTCTCTTAGTTCATCTCACAGAGTTACAGCTTTCCCCTCAAGAAGCCTTTCACCAAGACTGTTCTTGTGGAATTTCCAAAGTGGTCTTTGGAAGTCCATACGTCGCTATGGTGAAAAAGGATATAGCTTCAGTTAAAAAGTGAAAAGAAGCTTTCCGAGGAACTGCTTTGTGATATGTGATTTCCTGTCACTGAGAAACAGCTGTATTTCGTAGAACTGTTGGCTAGGCTTATTTCTGTGGAATCTGAGAAATGTTACTTCGGATCTCTTTGAAGACTATAGGTCCAAAGGAAATATCCGCCACTAAAAGTGTGAAAGAAGCTTTCTGAGAAACTTCTTTGAGTTCTGTGAATTGATCTCACAGAGCTACAGTTTCCCCTCAAGAGGCCTTTCGCTAAGACTGTTCTCGTGGAATTTGCAAAGTGATATTTGGAAAACAATAGAGGGCTATGGTGAAAAAGGAAATATCCTAAGATAAAAACTGAAAAGAAGCTTTTTGAGAAACTGTTTTGCGTACCGTTAATTCATCTCACAGAGTTATAGCTTTCCCCTCAAGAAGCCGTTCATTAAGACTGTTGTTGTGAAATTTGCAAAATGATATTTGGAAGCTCATAGAGGGCTATGGTGAAAATGGAAATATCTTCAGTTAAAAACTGGAGAGAAGCTTTCTGAGAAACTGCTTTGTGTTCTGTTAATTCATACACAGAGTTACACCTTTCCTATCACGAATCCTTTCGCTAAGACTGTTCTTGTGGAGTTTACAAAGTGATATTTGGAAGCCCATAGAGGGGTACGGTTAAAAAGGAAATTTCCTCACATAAAAACTGGAAAGAAGCTTTCTGAGAAACTGCTTTGTGTTTTGTTAATTCATCTCACAGTATTACAGCTCTACCCTCAAGAAGCCCTTCACTAAGACTGTTCTTCTGGAATTTCCAAAGAGATATTTGGAAGCCCATAGAGCGCTATGGTGAAAAAGGAAATATCTTCAGTTAAAAACTGGAGAGAAGCTTTCTGAGAAACTTCTTTGTGTTCTGTTAATTCATGCACAGAGTTACAGCTTTCCTATCAAGAATCCTTTCGCTAAGACTGTTCTTGTGGAGTTTACAAAGTGATATTTGGAAGCCCATAGAGGGGTACGTTTAAAAAGGAAATTTCCTCACATAAAAACTGGAAAGAAGTTTTCTGAGAAACTGCTTTGTGTTCTGTTAATTCATCTCACAGAGTTACAGCTTACCCCTCAAGAAGCATTTCGCTAAGACTGTTCTTGTGGAATTTGCAATGTGATATTTGGAAGCCCATGGAGGGATATGGTGAAAAAGGAAATATCTTCAATTAAAAACTGGAAAGAAGCTTTCTGAGAAACTGCTTTGTTTTCTGTTAATTCATCTCACAGAGTTTCAGCTTTCCCCTCCAGATGTCTTTCGCTAAGACGGTTCTCGTGGAATTTGCAAAGTGATATTTGGAAGCCGTGAGAGGGCTATGGTGTAAAAGGAAATGTCCTCGGATCAAAAATGGAAAGAAGCTTTCCAACAAACTCTTTTGTGTTCTGTTAATTTATCTGGCAGTGTTTCAGCTTTCCCCTCAAGAAGCCGTTCGCTAAGACTGTTCTTGTGGAATTTGCAAAGTGATATTTGAAAGCCCGTCGAGTTCTATGGTGAAAAAGGAAATACCTTCAGTTAAAAACTGGAAAGAAACTTTCTGAGAAACTGCTTTGTATTCTGTTAATTCACCTCACAGAGTTTCAGCTTTCCCCTCTAGAAGCCTTTCGCTAAGACTGTTCTTGTGGAATTTGCAAAGTGATATTTGTAAGCCCATAGAAGTCGATGGTGAAAACGTAAATATCCTAAGATAAAAACTGAAAAGAACCATTCTGAGAAACTGCTTTGTGTTTTGTTAATTCATCTCACAGAGTTACAGGTTTCCCTTCAAGAAGCCTTTCGCTAAGACAGTTCTTGTGGAATATGCAAAGTGATATTTGGAAGCTCATAGTGACCTATAGTGAAAAAGGATATATCTTCAGTTAAAAACTGAAAAGAAGCTTTCTGAGAAACTGCTTTGTGATATATGACTTCCACTCACTGAGTTACAGCTGTATTTCGTAGAGCTGTTTGGCAGTCTTATTTCCGTGGAATCTGAGAACTGTTATTTCGGATCCCTTTGAAGACTGAAGGGCCAAAGGAAATATCCGTCGTTAAAGTTAGAAAGAAGCTTTCTGAGAAACTTCTTTGTGATTTGCGAATTCATTTCACAGAGTTACAGCTTTCCCCTCAAGAAGCCTTTCGCTAAGATTATTCTTGCACAATTTGAAAAATGATATTTGGAAGCCAATAGACGGCTATGGTGAAAACGAAGTATCCTCCGATAAAAACTGGAAAGAAGCTTTCTGAGAAATTGCTTTGTGTTCTTTTAATTCATCTCACAGACTTACAGCTTTCCCCTCAGGAAGTCTTTCGCTAAGACTGTTCTTGTGGAATTTGAAATGTGATATTTGGTAGCCCATAGAGCGCTATGGAGAAAAGGAAATATCTTCAGATAAAAACTGTAAAGAACATTCCTGAGAAACTGCTTTGTGTTCTGTTAATTCACCTAACAGAGTTACAGCTTTCCCCTCTAGAAGCCTTTTGCTAAGACTGTTCTTGCTGTATTTTCAAAGTGATATTTGGAAGCCCATAGAGGGCTACGGTGAAAAAGGATATAGCTTCAGTTAAAAACTGAAAGAGTCTTTCTGAGAAACGGTTTAGTATTATGTGACTTCCACTCACTGAGTTACAGCTCTATTTCCTAGAGCTGTTTGATAGCCTTATTTCTATGGAATCGGAGAACTGTTATTTTGGATCCCTTTGAAGACTATAGGGCCAAAGGAAATATCTGCCGCCTAAAGTGAGAAAGAAGCTTTCTGAGAAACTTCTCTGAGATCTGTTAATTCATCTCACAGAGTTACAGCATTCCACCCAAGAAGCCTTTCGCTAGGACTGTTCTTTTTGAATTTGCAAAGTGATATTTCGAAGCCCATAGACGGCTGTGGTGAAAAGGGAAATACCTTCAGTTAAAAAATGGAAAGAAGCTTTCTAAGAAACTGCTTGGTGTTCTGTTACTTCATCTCAAAGAGTTACAGCTTTACCCTCAAAAAGACTTTTGCTAAGACTCTTCTTGTGTAATACTCATAGTGATATTTGTAAGCCCTTATAGGGCTATGGTGAAAAAGGAAATATCCTAAGATAAAAGCTGAAAAGAAGCTTTCTGAGAAACTGCTTTGTGTTCTGTTAATTCACCTCACAGAGTTACAGCTTTCCCCTTAAGAAGCCTTTCGCTAAGACTGTTCTTGTGGAATTTGCAGAGTGGTATTTGTAAGCCCATAGAGGGCTATGGTGAAAAAGGAAATATCCTAAGATAAAAACTGTAAAGAACATTTCTGAGAAACTGCTTTGTGATATGTGACTTCCACTCACTGAGTGAGAGCTATATGTCATAGAGCTGTTTGCTAACCTTATTTCTGTGGAATCTGAGAAGGGATAATTCGGTTCCCTTTGAAGACTATAGGGCCAAAGGAAATATCCGCCATAAACGTGAGAAAGAAGCTTTCTGAGAAACAGCTTTCTGATCTGTGAATTCATCCCACAGAGTTACAGCTTTCCCCTGAGGAAGCCTTTCGCTATGACTGTTCTTGTGGAATTTGCAAAGTGACATTTCGAAGGCCATAGAGAGCTATGGTGAAAAGGAAATATCTTCGGTTTAAAACGGGAAAGAAGCTTTCTGAGACACTGCGTTGTGTTCTGTTAATTCATCTCACAAAGTTACAGCTTTCCCCTCACGAAGCCTTTCCCTAAGACTGTTCTTGTCGAATTTGGGAAGTGATATTTAGAAGCCTACAGAGGTCTACAGTGAAAAAGGAAATAACCTAAGATAAAAACTGAAAATAAGCTTTCTGAAAAACTGCTTTGTGTTCTCTTAATTCATCTCACAGAGTTACAGCTTTCCTCTCAAGAATCCTTTCGCTAAGACTGTTCTTGTGCAATTTAGAACGGGATATTTAGAAGCCCATAGAGGGCTATGGAGAAAAAGGAAATGTCCTTAGATAAAAACTGGAAAGAAGCTTTCTGAGAAACTGCTTTGTGTTCTGTTAATTCATCTCACAGAGTTACAGCTTTCCCCTCGAGAAGCCTTTCGCTATGACTGTTCTTGTGTAATTCGCAAAGTAATATTTGGAAGCCCATATAGGGTTATGGTGAAAAAAGGAATATCTTCAGTTAGAAACTGTATAGAAGCTTTCTGAGAAACTGCTTTGTTTTCTGTTAAATCATCTCACAGTGTTACAGCTTTCCCCTCAAGAAGTCTTTCGTTAAGACTGTTCTTGTGGAATTTGCAAAGTGAAATTTGGAAGCCCATAGAGGGCTATGGTGAAAAAGGAAATGTCCTCAGATGAAAACTAGAAAGAAGCTTCTTGAGAAACTACTTTGTGTTCCGTTAATTCATCTCACACAGTTACAGCTTTGCCCTCCAGAAACCGTTCATTAAGACCGTTCTTGTGGAATTTTCAAAGTGCTATTTGGAAACCCATAGGGGGCTATGGTGAAAAAGGAAATATCTTCAGTTATAAACTGGAAAGAAGTTTTCTGAGAAACTGCTTTGTGTTCTGTTAATTCATCTGACAGTGTTACACATTTCCCCTCAAGAAGCATTCCGCTAAGACTGTTCTTGTGGAATTTGCAAAGTGACATTTGGAAGCCCATAGAGGGCTGTGGTGAAAAAGAAATTTCCTAAGATAAGAACTGAAAAGAAGCTTTCTGAGAAACGACTTTGTGTTCTGTTAATTCATCTTATAGAATTACAGCTTTCCCCTCAAGAAGTCGTTCAGTAAGACTGTTCTTGTGGAATTTGCAAAGTGATATTTGGAAGCCCATAGAGGACCATGGTGTAAAGGAAATATCTTCAGATAAAAACTGGAAAGTAGCTTTCTGAGAAATTGCTTTGTGTTCTGTTAATTCATCTCTCAGAATTACTGCTTTCCCCTCAAGAAAACTTTCGCTAAAGCTGTTTTTGTGGAATTTGGAAAAAGGTATATGGAAAACCATAGAGATCTATGGTTAAAAAGAAAATATCCTAAGATAAAAACTGAACAGAAAATTTCTGAGAAACTGCTTTGTGTTCTCTGAATTCATCTCACAGACTTACAGCTTTCCCCTCAAGAAACCGTTCACTAAGACTGTCCTCGTTGATTTTGCAAAGTGATATTTGGAAGCCCATAGAGCGCTATGGGGAAAAAGGAAATATCTTCAGTTAAAAAGTGGAAAGAACGTTTCTGAGAAACTGCTTTGTGTTCTGTTAATCCATCTCACAGAGGTACAGCATTCCCCTCAAGAAGTCGTTTACTAAGACTGTTCTTGTGAAATTTGCGAAGTGATATTTGGAAGTGCTTAGAGAACTATGGTGAAAAAGGAAATATCGTAAGGTAAAAACTGAAAAGAAGCTTTCTGAGAAACTGCTTTGTGTTTTGTTAATTCATCTCAGAGAGTTACAGCTTTCCGAACAAAAAGGCATTCACTAAGACTGATCTTGTGTTATTTTCAAATTGATATTTGGAAGCCCATAGAGGGCTATGGTGAAAAGGGAAATATCTTCAGTTAAAAACTGGAAAGAAGCTTTCTGAGAAACGGTTTTGTGTTCTCTTAGTTCATCTCACAGAGTTACAGCTTTCCCCTCAAGAAGCCTTTCACCAAGACTGTTCTTGTGGAATTTCCAAAGTGGTCTTTGGAAGTCCATACATCGCTATGGTGAAAAAGGATATAGCTTCAGTTAAAAAGTGAAAAGAAGCTTTCCGAGGAACTGCTTTGTGATATGTGATTTCCTGTCACTGAGAAACAGCTGTATTTCGTAGAACTGTTGGCTAGGCTTATTTCTGTGGAATCTGAGAAATGTTACTTCGGATCTCTTTGAAGACTATAGGTCCAAAGGAAATATCCGCCACTAAAAGTGTGAAAGAAGCTTTCTGAGAAACTTCTTTGAGTTCTGTGAATTGATCTCACAGAGCTACAGTTTCCCCTCAAGAGGCCTTTCGCTAAGACTGTTCTCGTGGAATTTGCAAAGTGATATTTGGAAAACAATAGAGGGCTATGGTGAAAAAGGAAATATCCTAAGATAAAAACTGAAAAGAAGCTTTTTGAGAAACTGTTTTGTGTACCGTTCATTCATCTCACAGAGTTATAGCTTTCCCCTCAAGAAGCCGTTCATTAAGACTGTTGTTGTGAAATTTGCAAAATGATATTTGGAAGCTCATAGAGGGCTATGGTGAAAATGGAAATATCTTCAGTTAAAAACTGGAGAGAAGCTTTCTGAGAAACTGCTTTGTGTTCTGTTAATTCATACACAGAGTTACACCTTTCCTATCACGAATCCTTTCGCTAAGACTGTTCTTGTGGAGTTTACAAAGTGATATTTGGAAGCCCATAGAGGGGTACGGTTAAAAAGGAAATTTCCTCACATAAAAACTGGAAAGAAGCTTTCTGAGAAACTGCTTTGTGTTTTGTTAATTCATCTCACAGTATTACAGCTCTACCCTCAAGAAGCCCTTCACTAAGACTGTTCTTCTGGAATTTCCAAAGAGATATTTGGAAGCCCATAGAGCGCTATGGTGAAAAAGGAAATATCTTCAGTTAAAAACTGGAGAGAAGCTTTCTGAGAAACTTCTTTGTGTTCTGTTAATTCATGCACAGAGTTACAGCTTTCCTATCAAGAATCCTTTCGCTAAGACTGTTCTTGTGGAGTTTACAAAGTGATATTTGGAAGCCCATAGAGGGGTACGTTTAAAAAGGAAATTTCCTCACATAAAAACTGGAAAGAAGTTTTCTGAGAAACTGCTTTGTGTTCTGTTAATTCATCTCACAGAGTTACAGCTTACCCCTCAAGAAGCATTTCGCTAAGACTGTTCTTGTGGAATTTGCAATGTGATATTTGGAAGCCCATGGAGGGATATGGTGAAAAAGGAAATATCTTCAATTAAAAACTGGAAAGAAGCTTTCTGAGAAACTGCTTTGTTTTCTGTTAATTCATCTCACAGAGTTTCAGCTTTCCCCTCCAGATGTCTTTCGCTAAGACGGTTCTCGTGGAATTTGCAAAGTGATATTTGGAAGCCGTGAGAGGGCTATGGTGTAAAAGGAAATGTCCTCGGATCAAAAATGGAAAGAAGCTTTCCAACAAACTGTTTTGTGTTCTGTTAATTTATCTGGCAGTGTTTCAGCTTTCCCCTCAAGAAGCCGTTCGCTAAGACTGTTCTTGTGGAATTTGCAAAGTGATATTTGAAAGCCCGTCGAGTTCTATGGTGAAAAAGGAAATACCTTCAGTTAAAAACTGGAAAGAAACTTTCTGAGAAACTGCTTTGTATTCTGTTAATTCACCTCACAGAGTTTCAGCTTTCCCCTCTAGAAGCCTTTCGCTAAGACTGTTCTTGTGGAATTTGCAAAGTGATATTTGTAAGCCCATAGAAGTCGATGGTGAAAACGTAAATATCCTAAGATAAAAACTGAAAAGAACCATTCTGAGAAACTGCTTTGTGTTTTGTTAATTCATCTGACAGAGTTACAGGTTTCCCTTCAAGAAGCCTTTCGCTAAGACAGTTCTTGTGGAATATGCAAAGTGATATTTGGAAGCTCATAGTGACCTATAGTGAAAAAGGATATATCTTCAGTTAAAAACTGAAAAGAAGCTTTCTGAGAAACTGCTTTGTGATATATGACTTCCACTCACTGAGTTACAGCTGTATTTCGTAGAGCTGTTTGGCAGTCTTATTTCCGTGGAATCTGAGAACTGTTATTTCGGATCCCTTTGAAGACTGAAGGGCCAAAGGAAATATCCGTCGTTAAAGTTAGAAAGAAGCTTTCTGAGAAACTTCTTTGTGATTTGCGAATTCATTTCACAGAGTTACAGCTTTCCCCTCAAGAAGCCTTTCGCTAAGATTATTCTTGCACAATTTGAAAAATGATATTTGGAAGCCAATAGACGGCTATGGTGAAAACGAAATATCCTCCGATAAAAACTGTATAGAAGCTTTCTGAGAAATTGCTTTGTGTTCTTTTAATTCATCTCACAGACTTACAGCTTTCCCCTCAGGAAGTCTTTCGCTAAGACTGTTCTTGTGGAATTTGAAATGTGATATTTGGTAGCCCATAGAGCGCTATGGAGAAAAGGAAATATCTTCAGATAAAAACTGTAAAGAACATTCCTGAGAAACTGCTTTGTGTTCTGTTAATTCACCTAACAGAGTTACAGCTTTCCCCTCTAGAAGCCTTTTGCTAAGACTGTTCTTGCTGTATTTTCAAAGTGATATTTGGAAGCCCATAGAGGGCTACGGTGAAAAAGGATATAGCTTCAGTTAAAAACTGAAAGAGTCTTTCTGAGAAACGGTTTAGTATTATGTGACTTCCACTCACTGAGTTACAGCTCTATTTCCTAGAGCTGTTTGATAGCCTTATTTCTATGGAATCGGAGAACTGTTATTTTGGATCCCTTTGAAGACTATAGGGCCAAAGGAAATATCTGCCGCCTAAAGTGAGAAAGAAGCTTTCTGAGAAACATCTCTGAGATCTGTTAATTCATCTCACAGAGTTACAGCATTCCACTCAAGAAGCCTTTCGCTAGGACTGTTCTTTTTGAATTTGCAAAGTGATATTTCGAAGCCCATAGACGGCTGTGGTGAAAAGGGAAATACCTTCAGTTAAAAAATGGAAAGAAGCTTTCTAAGAAACTGCTTGGTGTTCTGTTACTTCATCTCAAAGAGTTACAGCTTTACCCTCAAAAAGACTTTTGCTAAGACTCTTCTTGTGTAATACTCATAGTGATATTTGTAAGCCCTTATAGGGCTATGGTGAAAAAGGAAATATCCTAAGATAAAAGCTGAAAAGAAGCTTTCTGAGAAACTGCTTTGTGTTCTGTTAATTCACCTCACAGAGTTACAGCTTTCCCCTTAAGAAGCCTTTCGCTAAGACTGTTCTTGTGGAATTTGCAGAGTGGTATTTGTAAGCCCATAGAGGGCTATGGTGAAAAAGGAAATATCCTAAGATAAAAACTGAAAAGAACATTTCTGAGAAACTGCTTTGTGATACGTGACTTCCACTCACTGAGTGAGAGCTATATGTCATAGAGCTGTTTGCTAACCTTATTTCTGTGGAATCTGAGAAGGGATAATTCGGTTCTCGTTGAAGACTATAGGGCCAAAGGAAATATCCGCCATAAACGTGAGAAAGAAGCTTTCTGAGAAACAGCTTTCTGATCTGTGAATTCATCCCACAGAGTTACAGCTTTCCCCTGAGGAAGCCTTTCGCTATGACTGTTCTTGTGGAATTTGCAACGTGACATTTCGAAGGCCATAGAGAGCTATGGTGAAAAGGAAATATCTTCGGTTTAAAACGGGAAAGAAGCTTTCTGAGACACTGCGTTGTGTTCTGTTAATTCATCTCACAAAGTTACAGCTTTCCCCTCACGAAGCCTTTCCCTAAGACTGTTCTTGTCGAATTTGGGAAGTGATATTTAGAAGCCTACAGAGGTCTACAGTGAAAAAGGAAATAACCTAAGATAAAAACTGAAAAGAAGCTTTCTGAAAAACTGCTTTGTGTTCTCTTAATTCATCTCACAGAGTTACAGCTTTCCTCTCAAGAATCCTTTCGCTAAGACTGTTCTTGTGCAATTTAGAACGTGATATTTAGAAGCCCATAGAGGGCTATGGAGAAAAAGGAAATGTCCTTAGATAAAAACTGGAAAGAAGCTTTCTGAGAAACTGCTTTGTGTTCTGTTAATTCATCTCACAGAGTTACAGCTTTCCCCTCGAGAAGCCTTTCGCTAAGACTGTTCTTGTGCAATTTAGAACGTGATATTTAGAAGCCCATAGAGGGCTATGGAGAAAAAGGAAATGTCCTTAGATAAAAACTGGAAAGAAGCTTTCTGAGAAACTGCTTTGTGTTCTGTTAATTCATCTCAC
This sequence comes from Chlorocebus sabaeus, assembly GCF_047675955.1. Lineage (NCBI taxonomy): Eukaryota > Metazoa > Chordata > Mammalia > Primates > Cercopithecidae > Chlorocebus > Chlorocebus sabaeus. Next base: position 131,756 of record NW_027327742.1, on the reverse strand, counting down.
AGAGTTACAGCTTTCCCCTCGAGAAGCCTTTCGCTATGACTGTTCTTGTGTAATTCGCAAAGTAATATTTGGAAGCCCATATAGGGTTATGGTGAAAAAAGGAATATCTTCAGTTAGAAACTGTATAGAAGCTTTCTGAGAAACTGCTTTGTTTTCTGTTAAATCATCTCACAGTGTTACAGCTTTCCCCTCAAGAAGTCTTTCGTTAAGACTGTTCTTGTGGAATTTGCAAAGTGAAATTTGGAAGCCCATAGAGGGCTATGGTGAAAAAGGAAATGTCCTCAGATGAAAACTAGAAAGAAGCTTCTTGAGAAACTACTTTGTGTTCCGTTAATTCATCTCACACAGTTACAGCTTTGCCCTCCAGAAACCGTTCATTAAGACCGTTCTTGTGGAATTTTCAAAGTGCTATTTGGAAACCCATAGGGGGCTATGGTGAAAAAGGAAATATCTTCAGTTATAAACTGGAAAGAAGTTTTCTGAGAAACTGCTTTTTGTTCTGTTAATTCATCTGACAGTGTTACACCTTTCCCCTCAAGAAGCATTCCGCTAAGACTGTTCTTGTGGAATTTGCAAAGTGACATTTGGAAGCCCATAGAGGGCTGTGGTGAAAAAGAAATTTCCTAAGATAAGAACTGAAAAGAAGCTTTCTGAGAAACGACTTTGTGTTCTGTTAATTCATCTTATAGAATTACAGCTTTCCCCTCAAGAAGTCGTTCAGTAAGACTGTTCTTGTGGAATTTGCAAAGTGATATTTGGAAGCCCATAGAGGACCATGGTGTAAAGGAAATATCTTCAGATAAAAACTGGAAAGTAGCTTTCTGAGAAATTGCTTTGTGTTCTGTTAATTCATCTCTCAGAATTACGGCTTTCCCCTCAAGAAAACTTTCGCTAAAGCTGTTTTTGTGGAATTTGGAAAAAGGTATATGGAAAACCATAGAGATCTATGGTTAAAAAGAAAATATCCTAAGATAAAAACTGAAAAGAAAATTTCTGAGAAACTGCTTTGTGTTCTCTGAATTCATCTCACAGACTTACAGCTTTCCCCTCAAGAAACCGTTCACTAAGACTGTCCTCGTTGATTTTGCAAAGTGATATTTGGAAGCCCATAGAGCGCTATGGGGAAAAAGGAAATATCTTCAGTTAAAAAGTGGAAAGAACGTTTCTGAGAAACTGCTTTGTGTTCTGTTAATCCATCTCACAGAGGTACAGCATTCCCCTCAAGAAGTCGTTTACTAAGACTGTTCTTGTGAAATTTGCGAAGTGATATTTGGAAGTGCTTAGAGAACTATGGTGAAAAAGGAAATATCGTAAGGTAAAAACTGAAAAGAAGCTTTCTGAGAAACTGCTTTGTGTTTTGTTAATTCATCTCAGAGAGTTACAGCTTTCCGAACAAAAAGGCATTCACTAAGACTGATCTTGTGTTATTTTCAAATTGATATTTGGAAGCCCATAGAGGGCTATGGTGAAAAGGGAAATATCTTCAGTTAAAAACTGGAAAGAAGCTTTCTGAGAAACGGTTTTGTGTTCTCTTAGTTCATCTCACAGAGTTACAGCTTTCCCCTCAAGAAGCCTTTCACCAAGACTGTTCTTGTGGAATTTCCAAAGTGGTCTTTGGAAGTCCATACATCGCTATGGTGAAAAAGGATATAGCTTCAGTTAAAAAGTGAAAAGAAGCTTTCCGAGGAACTGCTTTGTGATATGTGATTTCCTGTCACTGAGAAACAGCTGTATTTCGTAGAACTGTTGGCTAGGCTTATTTCTGTGGAATCTGAGAAATGTTACTTCGGATCTCTTTGAAGACTATAGGTCCAAAGGAAATATCCGCCACTAAAAGTGTGAAAGAAGCTTTCTGAGAAACTTCTTTGAGTTCTGTGAATTGATCTCACAGAGCTACAGTTTCCCCTCAAGAGGCCTTTCGCTAAGACTGTTCTCGTGGAATTTGCAAAGTGATATTTGGAAAACAATAGAGGGCTATGGTGAAAAAGGAAATATCCTAAGATAAAAACTGAAAAGAAGCTTTTTGAGAAACTGTTTTGCGTACCGTTAATTCATCTCACAGAGTTATAGCTTTCCCCTCAAGAAGCCGTTCATTAAGACTGTTGTTGTGAAATTTGCAAAATGATATTTGGAAGCTCATAGAGGGCTATGGTGAAAATGGAAATATCTTCAGGTAAAAACTGGAGAGAAGCTTTCTGAGAAACTGCTTTGTGTTCTGTTAATTCATACACAGAGTTACACCTTTCCTATCACGAATCCTTTCGCTAAGACTGTTCTTGTGGAGTTTACAAAGTGATATTTGGAAGCCCATAGAGGGGTACGGTTAAAAAGGAAATTTCCTCACATAAAAACTGGAAAGAAGCTTTCTGAGAAACTGCTTTGTGTTTTGTTAATTCATCTCACAGTATTACAGCTCTACCCTCAAGAAGCCCTTCACTAAGACTGTTCTTCTGGAATTTCCAAAGAGATATTTGGAAGCCCATAGAGCGCTATGGTGAAAAAGGAAATATCTTCAGTTAAAAACTGGAGAGAAGCTTTCTGAGAAACTTCTTTGTGTTCTGTTAATTCATGCACAGAGTTACAGCTTTCCTATCAAGAATCCTTTCGCTAAGACTGTTCTTGTGGAGTTTACAAAGTGATATTTGGAAGCCCATAGAGGGGTACGTTTAAAAAGGAAATTTCCTCACATAAAAACTGGAAAGAAGTTTTCTGAGAAACTGCTTTGTGTTCTGTTAATTCATCTCACAGAGTTACAGCTTACCCCTCAAGAAGCATTTCGCTAAGACTGTTCTTGTGGAATTTGCAATGTGATATTTGGAAGCCCATGGAGGGATATGGTGAAAAAGGAAATATCTTCAATTAAAAACTGGAAAGAAGCTTTCTGAGAAACTGCTTTGTTTTCTGTTAATTCATCTCACAGAGTTTCAGCTTTCCCCTCCAGAAGTCTTTCGCTAAGACGGTTCTCGTGGAATTTGCAAAGTGATATTTGGAAGCCGTGAGAGGGCTATGGTGTAAAAGGAAATGTCCTCGGATCAAAAATGGAAAGAAGCTTTCCAACAAACTGTTTTGTGTTCTGTTAATTTATCTGGCAGTGTTTCAGCTTTCCCCTCAAGAAGCCGTTCGCTAAGACTGTTCTTGTGGAATTTGCAAAGTGATATTTGAAAGCCCGTCGAGTTCTATGGTGAAAAAGGAAATACCTTCAGTTAAAAACTGGAAAGAAACTTTCTGAGAAACTGCTTTGTATTCTGTTAATTCACCTCACAGAGTTTCAGCTTTCCCCTCTAGAAGCCTTTCGCTAAGACTGTTCTTGTGGAATTTGCAAAGTGATATTTGTAAGCCCATAGAAGTCGATGGTGAAAACGTAAATATCCTAAGATAAAAACTGAAAAGAACCATTCTGAGAAACTGCTTTGTGTTTTGTTAATTCATCTCACAGAGTTACAGGTTTCCCTTCAAGAAGCCTTTCGCTAAGACAGTTCTTGTGGAATATGCAAAGTGATATTTGGAAGCTCATAGTGACCTATAGTGAAAAAGGATATATCTTCAGTTAAAAACTGAAAAGAAGCTTTCTGAGAAACTGCTTTGTGATATATGACTTCCACTCACTGAGTTACAGCTGTATTTCGTAGAGCTGTTTGGCAGTCTTATTTCTGTGGAATCTGAGAACTGTTATTTCGGATCCCTTTGAAGACTGAAGGGCCAAAGGAAATATCCGTCGTTAAAGTTAGAAAGAAGCTTTCTGAGAAACTTCTTTGTGATTTGCGAATTCATTTCACAGAGTTACAGCTTTCCCCTCAAGAAGCCTTTCGCTAAGATTATTCTTGCACAATTTGAAAAATGATATTTGGAAGCCAATAGACGGCTATGGTGAAAACGAAATATCCTCCGATAAAAACTGGAAAGAAGCTTTCTGAGAAATTGCTTTGTGTTCTTTTAATTCATCTCACAGACTTACAGCTTTCCCCTCAGGAAGTCTTTCGCTAAGACTGTTCTTGTGGAATTTGAAATGTGATATTTGGTAGCCCATAGAGCGCTATGGAGAAAAGGAAATATCTTCAGATAAAAACTGTAAAGAACATTCCTGAGAAACTGCTTTGTGTTCTGTTAATTCACCTAACAGAGTTACAGCTTTCCCCTCTAGAAGCCTTTTGCTAAGACTGTTCTTGCTGTATTTTCAAAGTGATATTTGGAAGCCCATAGAGGGCTACGGTGAAAAAGGATATAGCTTCAGTTAAAAACTGAAAGAGTCTTTCTGAGAAACGGTTTAGTATTATGTGACTTCCACTCACTGAGTTACAGCTCTATTTCCTAGAGCTGTTTGATAGCCTTATTTCTATGGAATCGGAGAACTGTTATTTTGGATCCCTTTGAAGACTATAGGGCCAAAGGAAATATCTGCCGCTAAAAGTGAGAAAGAAGCTTTCTGAGAAACTTCTCTGAGATCTGTTAATTCATCTCACAGAGTTACAGCATTCCACTCAAGAAGCCTTTCGCTAGGACTGTTCTTTTTGAATTTGCAAAGTGATATTTCGAAGCCCATAGACGGCTGTGGTGAAAAGGGAAATACCTTCAGTTAAAAAATGGAAAGAAGCTTTCTAAGAAACTGCTTGGTGTTCTGTTACTTCATCTCAAAGAGTTACAGCTTTACCCTCAAAAAGACTTTTGCTAAGACTCTTCTTGTGTAATACTCATAGTGATATTTGTAAGCCCTTATAGGGCTATGGTGAAAAAGGAAATATCCTAAGATAAAAGCTGAAAAGAAGCTTTCTGAGAAACTGCTTTGTGTTCTGTTAATTCACCTCACAGAGTTACAGCTTTCCCCTTAAGAAGCCTTTCGCTAAGACTGTTCTTGTGGAATTTGCAGAGTGGTATTTGTAAGCCCATAGAGGGCTATGGTGAAAAAGGAAATATCCTAAGATAAAAACTGAAAAGAACATTTCTGAGAAACTGCTTTGTGATACGTGACTTCCACTCACTGAGTGAGAGCTATATGTCATAGAGCTGTTTGCTAACCTTATTTCTGTGGAATCTGAGAAGGGATAATTCGGTTCCCGTTGAAGACTATAGGGCCAAAGGAAATATCCGCCATAAACGTGAGAAAGAAGCTTTCTGAGAAACAGCTTTCTGATCTGTGAATTCATCCCACAGAGTTACAGCTTTCCCCTGAGGAAGCCTTTCGCTATGACTGTTCTTGTGGAATTTGCAACGTGACATTTCGAAGGCCATAGAGAGCTATGGTGAAAAGGAAATATCTTCGGTTTAAAACGGGAAAGAAGCTTTCTGAGACACTGCGTTGTGTTCTGTTAATTCATCTCACAAAGTTACAGCTTTCCCCTCACGAAGCCTTTCCCTAAGACTGTTCTTGTCGAATTTGGGAAGTGATATTTAGAAGCCTACAGAGGTCTACAGTGAAAAAGGAAATAACCTAAGATAAAAACTGAAAAGAAGCTTTCTGAAAAACTGCTTTGTGTTCTCTTAATTCATCTCACAGAGTTACAGCTTTCCTCTCAAGAATCCTTTCGCTAAGACTGTTCTTGTGCAATTTAGAACGTGATATTTAGAAGCCCATAGAGGGCTATGGAGAAAAAGGAAATGTCCTTAGATAAAAACTGGAAAGAAGCTTTCTGAGAAACTGCTTTGTGTTCTGTTAATTCATCTCACAGAGTTACAGCTTTCCCCTCGAGAAGCCTTTCGCTATGACTGTTCTTGTGTAATTCGCAAAGTAATATTTGGAAGCCCATATAGGGTTATGGTGAAAAAAGGAATATCTTCAGTTAGAAACTGTATAGAAGCTTTCTGAGAAACTGCTTTGTTTTCTGTTAAATCATCTCACAGTGTTACAGCTTTCCCCTCAAGAAGTCTTTCGTTAAGACTGTTCTTGTGGAATTTGCAAAGTGAAATTTGGAAGCCCATAGAGGGCTATGGTGAAAAAGGAAATGTCCTCAGATGAAAACTAGAAAGAAGCTTCTTGAGAAACTACTTTGTGTTCCGTTAATTCATCTCACACAGTTACAGCTTTGCCCTCCAGAAACCGTTCATTAAGACCGTTCTTGTGGAATTTTCAAAGTGCTATTTGGAAACCCATAGGGGGCTATGGTGAAAAAGGAAATATCTTCAGTTATAAACTGGAAAGAAGTTTTCTGAGAAACTGCTTTGTGTTCTGTTAATTCATCTGACAGTGTTACACCTTTCCCCTCAAGAAGCATTCCGCTAAGACTGTTCTTGTGGAATTTGCAAAGTGACATTTGGAAGCCCATAGAGGGCTGTGGTGAAAAAGAAATTTCCTAAGATAAGAACTGAAAAGAAGCTTTCTGAGAAACGACTTTGTGTTCTGTTAATTCATCTTATAGAATTACAGCTTTCCCCTCAAGAAGTCGTTCAGTAAGACTGTTCTTGTGGAATTTGCAAAGTGATATTTGGAAGCCCATAGAGGACCATGGTGTAAAGGAAATATCTTCAGATAAAAACTGGAAAGTAGCTTTCTGAGAAATTGCTTTGTGTTCTGTTAATTCATCTCTCAGAATTACGGCTTTCCCCTCAAGAAAACTTTCGCTAAAGCTGTTTTTGTGGAATTTGGAAAAAGGTATATGGAAAACCATAGAGATCTATGGTTAAAAAGAAAATATCCTAAGATAAAAACTGAAAAGAAAATTTCTGAGAAACTGCTTTGTGTTCTCTGAATTCATCTCACAGACTTACAGCTTTCCCCTCAAGAAACCGTTCACTAAGACTGTCCTCGTTGATTTTGCAAAGTGATATTTGGAAGCCCATAGAGCGCTATGGGGAAAAAGGAAATATCTTCAGTTAAAAAGTGGAAAGAACGTTTCTGAGAAACTGCTTTGTGTTCTGTTAATCCATCTCACAGAGGTACAGCATTCCCCTCAAGAAGTCGTTTACTAAGACTGTTCTTGTGAAATTTGCGAAGTGATATTTGGAAGTGCTTAGAGAACTATGGTGAAAAAGGAAATATCGTAAGGTAAAAACTGAAAAGAAGCTTTCTGAGAAACTGCTTTGTGTTTTGTTAATTCATCTCAGAGAGTTACAGCTTTCCGAACAAAAAGGCATTCACTAAGACTGATCTTGTGTTATTTTCAAATTGATATTTGGAAGCCCATAGAGGGCTATGGTGAAAAGGGAAATATCTTCAGTTAAAAACTGGAAAGAAGCTTTCTGAGAAACGGTTTTGTGTTCTCTTAGTTCATCTCACAGAGTTACAGCTTTCCCCTCAAGAAGCCTTTCACCAAGACTGTTCTTGTGGAATTTCCAAAGTGGTCTTTGGAAGTCCATACGTCGCTATGGTGAAAAAGGATATAGCTTCAGTTAAAAAGTGAAAAGAAGCTTTCCGAGGAACTGCTTTGTGATATGTGATTTCCTGTCACTGAGAAACAGCTGTATTTCGTAGAACTGTTGGCTAGGCTTATTTCTGTGGAATCTGAGAAATGTTACTTCGGATCTCTTTGAAGACTATAGGTCCAAAGGAAATATCCGCCACTAAAAGTGTGAAAGAAGCTTTCTGAGAAACTTCTTTGAGTTCTGTGAATTGATCTCACAGAGCTACAGTTTCCCCTCAAGAGGCCTTTCGCTAAGACTGTTCTCGTGGAATTTGCAAAGTGATATTTGGAAAACAATAGAGGGCTATGGTGAAAAAGGAAATATCCTAAGATAAAAACTGAAAAGAAGCTTTTTGAGAAACTGTTTTGCGTACCGTTAATTCATCTCACAGAGTTATAGCTTTCCCCTCAAGAAGCCGTTCATTAAGACTGTTGTTGTGAAATTTGCAAAATGATATTTGGAAGCTCATAGAGGGCTATGGTGAAAATGGAAATATCTTCAGTTAAAAACTGGAGAGAAGCTTTCTGAGAAACTGCTTTGTGTTCTGTTAATTCATACACAGAGTTACACCTTTCCTATCACGAATCCTTTCGCTAAGACTGTTCTTGTGGAGTTTACAAAGTGATATTTGGAAGCCCATAGAGGGGTACGGTTAAAAAGGAAATTTCCTCACATAAAAACTGGAAAGAAGCTTTCTGAGAAACTGCTTTGTGTTTTGTTAATTCATCTCACAGTATTACAGCTCTACCCTCAAGAAGCCCTTCACTAAGACTGTTCTTCTGGAATTTCCAAAGAGATATTTGGAAGCCCATAGAGCGCTATGGTGAAAAAGGAAATATCTTCAGTTAAAAACTGGAGAGAAGCTTTCTGAGAAACTTCTTTGTGTTCTGTTAATTCATGCACAGAGTTACAGCTTTCCTATCAAGAATCCTTTCGCTAAGACTGTTCTTGTGGAGTTTACAAAGTGATATTTGGAAGCCCATAGAGGGGTACGTTTAAAAAGGAAATTTCCTCACATAAAAACTGGAAAGAAGTTTTCTGAGAAACTGCTTTGTGTTCTGTTAATTCATCTCACAGAGTTACAGCTTACCCCTCAAGAAGCATTTCGCTAAGACTGTTCTTGTGGAATTTGCAATGTGATATTTGGAAGCCCATGGAGGGATATGGTGAAAAAGGAAATATCTTCAATTAAAAACTGGAAAGAAGCTTTCTGAGAAACTGCTTTGTTTTCTGTTAATTCATCTCACAGAGTTTCAGCTTTCCCCTCCAGATGTCTTTCGCTAAGACGGTTCTCGTGGAATTTGCAAAGTGATATTTGGAAGCCGTGAGAGGGCTATGGTGTAAAAGGAAATGTCCTCGGATCAAAAATGGAAAGAAGCTTTCCAACAAACTCTTTTGTGTTCTGTTAATTTATCTGGCAGTGTTTCAGCTTTCCCCTCAAGAAGCCGTTCGCTAAGACTGTTCTTGTGGAATTTGCAAAGTGATATTTGAAAGCCCGTCGAGTTCTATGGTGAAAAAGGAAATACCTTCAGTTAAAAACTGGAAAGAAACTTTCTGAGAAACTGCTTTGTATTCTGTTAATTCACCTCACAGAGTTTCAGCTTTCCCCTCTAGAAGCCTTTCGCTAAGACTGTTCTTGTGGAATTTGCAAAGTGATATTTGTAAGCCCATAGAAGTCGATGGTGAAAACGTAAATATCCTAAGATAAAAACTGAAAAGAACCATTCTGAGAAACTGCTTTGTGTTTTGTTAATTCATCTCACAGAGTTACAGGTTTCCCTTCAAGAAGCCTTTCGCTAAGACAGTTCTTGTGGAATATGCAAAGTGATATTTGGAAGCTCATAGTGACCTATAGTGAAAAAGGATATATCTTCAGTTAAAAACTGAAAAGAAGCTTTCTGAGAAACTGCTTTGTGATATATGACTTCCACTCACTGAGTTACAGCTGTATTTCGTAGAGCTGTTTGGCAGTCTTATTTCTGTGGAATCTGAGAACTCTTATTTCGGATCCCTTTGAAGACTGAAGGGCCAAAGGAAATATCCGTCGTTAAAGTTAGAAAGAAGCTTTCTGAGAAACTTCTTTGTGATTTGCGAATTCATTTCACAGAGTTACAGCTTTCCCCTCAAGAAGCCTTTCGCTAAGATTATTCTTGCACAATTTGAAAAATGATATTTGGAAGCCAATAGACGGCTATGGTGAAAACGAAATATCCTCCGATAAAAACTGGAAAGAAGCTTTCTGAGAAATTGCTTTGTGTTCTTTTAATTCATCTCACAGACTTACAGCTTTCCCCTCAGGAAGTCTTTCGCTAAGACTGTTCTTGTGGAATTTGAAATGTGATATTTGGTAGCCCATAGAGCGCTATGGAGAAAAGGAAATATCTTCAGATAAAAACTGTAAAGAACATTCCTGAGAAACTGCTTTGTGTTCTGTTAATTCACCTAACAGAGTTACAGCTTTCCCCTCTAGAAGCCTTTTGCTAAGACTGTTCTTGCTGTATTTTCAAAGTGATATTTGGAAGCCCATAGAGGGCTACGGTGAAAAAGGATATAGCTTCAGTTAAAAACTGAAAGAGTCTTTCTGAGAAACGGTTTAGTATTATGTGACTTCCACTCACTGAGTTACAGCTCTATTTCCTAGAGCTGTTTGATAGCCTTATTTCTATGGAATCGGAGAACTGTTATTTTGGATCCCTTTGAAGACTATAGGGCCAAAGGAAATATCTGCCGCTAAAAGTGAGAAAGAAGCTTTCTGAGAAACTTCTCTGAGATCTGTTAATTCATCTCACAGAGTTACAGCATTCCACTCAAGAAGCCTTTCGCTAGGACTGTTCTTTTTGAATTTGCAAAGTGATATTTCGAAGCCCATAGACGGCTGTGGTGAAAAGGGAAATACCTTCAGTTAAAAAATGGAAAGAAGCTTTCTAAGAAACTGCTTGGTGTTCTGTTACTTCATCTCAAAGAGTTACAGCTTTACCCTCAAAAAGACTTTTGCTAAGACTCTTCTTGTGTAATACTCATAGTGATATTTGTAAGCCCTTATAGGGCTATGGTGAAAAAGGAAATATCCTAAGATAAAAGCTGAAAAGAAGCTTTCTGAGAAACTGCTTTGTGTTCTGTTAATTCACCTCACAGAGTTACAGCTTTCCCCTTAAGAAGCCTTTCGCTAAGACTGTTCTTGTGGAATTTGCAGAGTGGTATTTGTAAGCCCATAGAGGGCTATGGTGAAAAAGGAAATATCCTAAGATAAAAACTGAAAAGAACATTTCTGAGAAACTGCTTTGTGATACGTGACTTCCACTCACTGAGTGAGAGCTATATGTCATAGAGCTGTTTGCTAACCTTATTTCTGTGGAATCTGAGAAGGGATAATTCGGTTCTCGTTGAAGACTATAGGGCCAAAGGAAATATCCGCCATAAACGTGAGAAAGAAGCTTTCTGAGAAACAGCTTTCTGATCTGTGAATTCATCCCACAGAGTTACAGCTTTCCCCTGAGGAAGCCTTTCGCTATGACTGTTCTTGTGGAATTTGCAAAGTGACATTTCGAAGGCCATAGAGAGCTATGGTGAAAAGGAAATATCTTCGGTTTAAAACGGGAAAGAAGCTTTCTGAGACACTGCGTTGTGTTCTGTTAATTCATCTCACAAAGTTACAGCTTTCCCCTCACGAAGCCTTTCCCTAAGACTGTTCTTGTCGAATTTGGGAAGTGATATTTAGAAGCCTACAGAGGTCTACAGTGAAAAAGGAAATAACCTAAGATAAAAACTGAAAAGAAGCTTTCTGAAAAACTGCTTTGTGTTCTCTTAATTCATCTCACAGAGTTACAGCTTTCCTCTCAAGAATCCTTTCGCTAAGACTGTTCTTGTGCAATTTAGAACGTGATATTTAGAAGCCCATAGAGGGCTATGGAGAAAAAGGAAATGTCCTTAGATAAAAACTGGAAAGAAGCTTTCTGAGAAACTGCTTTGTGTTCTGTTAATTCATCTCACAGAGTTACAGCTTTCCCCTCGAGAAGCCTTTCGCTATGACTGTTCTTGTGTAATTCGCAAAGTAATATTTGGAAGCCCTTATAGGGTTATGGTGAAAAAAGGAATATCTTCAGTTAGAAACTGTATAGAAGCTTTCTGAGAAACTGCTTTGTTTTCTGTTAAATCATCTCACAGTGTTACAGCTTTCCCCTCAAGAAGTCTTTCGTTAAGACTGTTCTTGTGGAATTTGCAAAGTGAAATTTGGAAGCCCATAGAGGGCTATGGTGAAAAAGGAAATGTCCTCAGATGAAAACTAGAAAGAAGCTTCTTGAGAAACTACTTTGTGTTCCGTTAATTCATCTCACACAGTTACAGCTTTGCCCTCCAGAAACCGTTCATTAAGACCGTTCTTGTGGAATTTTCAAAGTGCTATTTGGAAACCCATAGGGGGCTATGGTGAAAAAGGAAATATCTTCAGTTATAAACTGGAAAGAAGTTTTCTGAGAAACTGCTTTTTGTTCTGTTAATTCATCTGACAGTGTTACACCTTTCCCCTCAAGAAGCATTCCGCTAAGACTGTTCTTGTGGAATTTGCAAAGTGACATTTGGAAGCCCATAGAGGGCTGTGGTGAAAAAGAAATTTCCTAAGATAAGAACTGAAAAGAAGCTTTCTGAGAAACGACTTTGTGTTCTGTTAATTCATCTTATAGAATTACAGCTTTCCCCTCAAGAAGTCGTTCAGTAAGACTGTTCTTGTGGAATTTGCAAAGTGATATTTGGAAGCCCATAGAGGACCATGGTGTAAAGGAAATATCTTCAGATAAAAACTGGAAAGTAGCTTTCTGAGAAATTGCTTTGTGTTCTGTTAATTCATCTCTCAGAATTACGGCTTTCCCCTCAAGAAAACTTTCGCTAAAGCTGTTTTTGTGGAATTTGGAAAAAGGTATATGGAAAACCATAGAGATCTATGGTTAAAAAGAAAATATCCTAAGATAAAAACTGAAAAGAAAATTTCTGAGAAACTGCTTTGTGTTCTCTGAATTCATCTCACAGACTTACAGCTTTCCCCTCAAGAAACCGTTCACTAAGACTGTCCTCGTTGATTTTGCAAAGTGATATTTGGAAGCCCATAGAGCGCTATGGGGAAAAAGGAAATATCTTCAGTTAAAAAGTGGAAAGAACGTTTCTGAGAAACTGCTTTGTGTTCTGTTAATCCATCTCACAGAGGTACAGCATTCCCCTCAAGAAGTCGTTTACTAAGACTGTTCTTGTGAAATTTGCGAAGTGATATTTGGAAGTGCTTAGAGAACTATGGTGAAAAAGGAAATATCGTAAGGTAAAAACTGAAAAGAAGCTTTCTGAGAAACTGCTTTGTGTTTTGTTAATTCATCTCAGAGAGTTACAGCTTTCCGAACAAAAAGGCATTCACTAAGACTGATCTTGTGTTATTTTCAAATTGATATTTGGAAGCCCATAGAGGGCTATGGTGAAAAGGGAAATATCTTCAGTTAAAAACTGGAAAGAAGCTTTCTGAGAAACGGTTTTGTGTTCTCTTAGTTCATCTCACAGAGTTACAGCTTTCCCCTCAAGAAGCCTTTCACCAAGACTGTTCTTGTGGAATTTCCAAAGTGGTCTTTGGAAGTCCATACATCGCTATGGTGAAAAAGGAAATGTCCTTAGATAAAAACTGGAAAGAAGCTTTCTGAGAAACTGCTTTGTGTTCTGTTAATTCATCTCACAGAGTTACAGCTTTCCCCTCGAGAAGCCTTTCGCTATGACTGTTCTTGTGTAATTCGCAAAGTAATATTTGGAAGCCCTTATAGGGTTATGGTGAAAAAAGGAATATCTTCAGTTAGAAACTGTATAGAAGCTTTCTGAGAAACTGCTTTGTTTTCTGTTAAATCATCTCACAGTGTTACAGCTTTCCCCTCAAGAAGTCTTTCGTTAAGACTGTTCTTGTGGAATTTGCAAAGTGAAATTTGGAAGCCCATAGAGGGCTATGGTGAAAAAGGAAATGTCCTCAGATGAAAACTAGAAAGAAGCTTCTTGAGAAACTACTTTGTGTTCCGTTAATTCATCTCACACAGTTACAGCTTTGCCCTCCAGAAACCGTTCATTAAGACCGTTCTTGTGGAATTTTCAAAGTGCTATTTGGAAACCCATAGGGGGCTATGGTGAAAAAGGAAATATCTTCAGTTATAAACTGGAAAGAAGTTTTCTGAGAAACTGCTTTTTGTTCTGTTAATTCATCTGACAGTGTTACACCTTTCCCCTCAAGAAGCATTCCGCTAAGACTGTTCTTGTGGAATTTGCAAAGTGACATTTGGAAGCCCATAGAGGGCTGTGGTGAAAAAGAAATTTCCTAAGATAAGAACTGAAAAGAAGCTTTCTGAGAAACGACTTTGTGTTCTGTTAATTCATCTTATAGAATTACAGCTTTCCCCTCAAGAAGTCGTTCAGTAAGACTGTTCTTGTGGAATTTGCAAAGTGATATTTGGAAGCCCATAGAGGACCATGGTGTAAAGGAAATATCTTCAGATAAAAACTGGAAAGTAGCTTTCTGAGAAATTGCTTTGTGTTCTGTTAATTCATCTCTCAGAATTACGGCTTTCCCCTCAAGAAAACTTTCGCTAAAGCTGTTTTTGTGGAATTTGGAAAAAGGTATATGGAAAACCATAGAGATCTATGGTTAAAAAGAAAATATCCTAAGATAAAAACTGAAAAGAAAATTTCTGAGAAACTGCTTTGTGTTCTCTGAATTCATCTCACAGACTTACAGCTTTCCCCTCAAGAAACCGTTCACTAAGACTGTCCTCGTTGATTTTGCAAAGTGATATTTGGAAGCCCATAGAGCGCTATGGGGAAAAAGGAAATATCTTCAGTTAAAAAGTGGAAAGAACGTTTCTGAGAAACTGCTTTGTGTTCTGTTAATCCATCTCACAGAGGTACAGCATTCCCCTCAAGAAGTCGTTTACTAAGACTGTTCTTGTGAAATTTGCGAAGTGATATTTGGAAGTGCTTAGAGAACTATGGTGAAAAAGGAAATATCGTAAGGTAAAAACTGAAAAGAAGCTTTCTGAGAAACTGCTTTGTGTTTTGTTAATTCATCTCAGAGAGTTACAGCTTTCCGAACAAAAAGGCATTCACTAAGACTGATCTTGTGTTATTTTCAAATTGATATTTGGAAGCCCATAGAGGGCTATGGTGAAAAGGGAAATATCTTCAGTTAAAAACTGGAAAGAAGCTTTCTGAGAAACGGTTTTGTGTTCTCTTAGTTCATCTCACAGAGTTACAGCTTTCCCCTCAAGAAGCCTTTCACCAAGACTGTTCTTGTGGAATTTCCAAAGTGGTCTTTGGAAGTCCATACATCGCTATGGTGAAAAAGGATATAGCTTCAGTTAAAAAGTGAAAAGAAGCTTTCCGAGGAACTGCTTTGTGATATGTGATTTCCTGTCACTGAGAAACAGCTGTATTTCGTAGAACTGTTGGCTAGGCTTATTTCTGTGGAATCTGAGAAATGTTACTTCGGATCTCTTTGAAGACTATAGGTCCAAAGGAAATATCCGCCACTAAAAGTGTGAAAGAAGCTTTCTGAGAAACTTCTTTGAGTTCTGTGAATTGATCTCACAGAGCTACAGTTTCCCCTCAAGAGGCCTTTCGCTAAGACTGTTCTCGTGGAATTTGCAAAGTGATATTTGGAAAACAATAGAGGGCTATGGTGAAAAAGGAAATATCCTAAGATAAAAACTGAAAAGAAGCTTTTTGAGAAACTGTTTTGCGTACCGTTAATTCATCTCACAGAGTTATAGCTTTCCCCTCAAGAAGCCGTTCATTAAGACTGTTGTTGTGAAATTTGCAAAATGATATTTGGAAGCTCATAGAGGGCTATGGTGAAAATGGAAATATCTTCAGTTAAAAACTGGAGAGAAGCTTTCTGAGAAACTGCTTTGTGTTCTGTTAATTCATACACAGAGTTACACCTTTCCTATCACGAATCCTTTCGCTAAGACTGTTCTTGTGGAGTTTACAAAGTGATATTTGGAAGCCCATAGAGGGGTACGGTTAAAAAGGAAATTTCCTCACATAAAAACTGGAAAGAAGCTTTCTGAGAAACTGCTTTGTGTTTTGTTAATTCATCTCACAGTATTACAGCTCTACCCTCAAGAAGCCCTTCACTAAGACTGTTCTTCTGGAATTTCCAAAGAGATATTTGGAAGCCCATAGAGCGCTATGGTGAAAAAGGAAATATCTTCAGTTAAAAACTGGAGAGAAGCTTTCTGAGAAACTTCTTTGTGTTCTGTTAATTCATGCACAGAGTTACAGCTTTCCTATCAAGAATCCTTTCGCTAAGACTGTTCTTGTGGAGTTTACAAAGTGATATTTGGAAGCCCATAGAGGGGTACGTTTAAAAAGGAAATTTCCTCACATAAAAACTGGAAAGAAGTTTTCTGAGAAACTGCTTTGTGTTCTGTTAATTCATCTCACAGAGTTACAGCTTACCCCTCAAGAAGCATTTCGCTAAGACTGTTCTTGTGGAATTTGCAATGTGATATTTGGAAGCCCATGGAGGGATATGGTGAAAAAGGAAATATCTTCAATTAAAAACTGGAAAGAAGCTTTCTGAGAAACTGCTTTGTTTTCTGTTAATTCATCTCACAGAGTTTCAGCTTTCCCCTCCAGATGTCTTTCGCTAAGACGGTTCTCGTGGAATTTGCAAAGTGATATTTGGAAGCCGTGAGAGGGCTATGGTGTAAAAGGAAATGTCCTCGGATCAAAAATGGAAAGAAGCTTTCCAACAAACTCTTTTGTGTTCTGTTAATTTATCTGGCAGTGTTTCAGCTTTCCCCTCAAGAAGCCGTTCGCTAAGACTGTTCTTGTGGAATTTGCAAAGTGATATTTGAAAGCCCGTCGAGTTCTATGGTGAAAAAGGAAATACCTTCAGTTAAAAACTGGAAAGAAACTTTCTGAGAAACTGCTTTGTATTCTGTTAATTCACCTCACAGAGTTTCAGCTTTCCCCTCTAGAAGCCTTTCGCTAAGACTGTTCTTGTGGAATTTGCAAAGTGATATTTGTAAGCCCATAGAAGTCGATGGTGAAAACGTAAATATCCTAAGATAAAAACTGAAAAGAACCATTCTGAGAAACTGCTTTGTGTTTTGTTAATTCATCTCACAGAGTTACAGGTTTCCCTTCAAGAAGCCTTTCGCTAAGACAGTTCTTGTGGAATATGCAAAGTGATATTTGGAAGCTCATAGTGACCTATAGTGAAAAAGGATATATCTTCAGTTAAAAACTGAAAAGAAGCTTTCTGAGAAACTGCTTTGTGATATATGACTTCCACTCACTGAGTTACAGCTGTATTTCGTAGAGCTGTTTGGCAGTCTTATTTCTGTGGAATCTGAGAACTCTTATTTCGGATCCCTTTGAAGACTGAAGGGCCAAAGGAAATATCCGTCGTTAAAGTTAGAAAGAAGCTTTCTGAGAAACTTCTTTGTGATTTGCGAATTCATTTCACAGAGTTACAGCTTTCCCCTCAAGAAGCCTTTCGCTAAGATTATTCTTGCACAATTTGAAAAATGATATTTGGAAGCCAATAGACGGCTATGGTGAAAACGAAATATCCTCCGATAAAAACTGGAAAGAAGCTTTCTGAGAAATTGCTTTGTGTTCTTTTAATTCATCTCACAGACTTACAGCTTTCCCCTCAGGAAGTCTTTCGCTAAGACTGTTCTTGTGGAATTTGAAATGTGATATTTGGTAGCCCATAGAGCGCTATGGAGAAAAGGAAATATCTTCAGATAAAAACTGTAAAGAACATTCCTGAGAAACTGCTTTGTGTTCTGTTAATTCACCTAACAGAGTTACAGCTTTCCCCTCTAGAAGCCTTTTGCTAAGACTGTTCTTGCTGTATTTTCAAAGTGATATTTGGAAGCCCATAGAGGGCTACGGTGAAAAAGGATATAGCTTCAGTTAAAAACTGAAAGAGTCTTTCTGAGAAACGGTTTAGTATTATGTGACTTCCACTCACTGAGTTACAGCTCTATTTCCTAGAGCTGTTTGATAGCCTTATTTCTATGGAATCGGAGAACTGTTATTTTGGATCCCTTTGAAGACTATAGGGCCAAAGGAAATATCTGCCGCTAAAAGTGAGAAAGAAGCTTTCTGAGAAACTTCTCTGAGATCTGTTAATTCATCTCACAGAGTTACAGCATTCCACTCAAGAAGCCTTTCGCTAGGACTGTTCTTTTTGAATTTGCAAAGTGATATTTCGAAGCCCATAGACGGCTGTGGTGAAAAGGGAAATACCTTCAGTTAAAAAATGGAAAGAAGCTTTCTAAGAAACTGCTTGGTGTTCTGTTACTTCATCTCAAAGAGTTACAGCTTTACCCTCAAAAAGACTTTTGCTAAGACTCTTCTTGTGTAATACTCATAGTGATATTTGTAAGCCCTTATAGGGCTATGGTGAAAAAGGAAATATCCTAAGATAAAAGCTGAAAAGAAGCTTTCTGAGAAACTGCTTTGTGTTCTGTTAATTCACCTCACAGAGTTACAGCTTTCCCCTTAAGAAGCCTTTCGCTAAGACTGTTCTTGTGGAATTTGCAGAGTGGTATTTGTAAGCCCATAGAGGGCTATGGTGAAAAAGGAAATATCCTAAGATAAAAACTGAAAAGAACATTTCTGAGAAACTGCTTTGTGATACGTGACTTCCACTCACTGAGTGAGAGCTATATGTCATAGAGCTGTTTGCTAACCTTATTTCTGTGGAATCTGAGAAGGGATAATTCGGTTCTCGTTGAAGACTATAGGGCCAAAGGAAATATCCGCCATAAACGTGAGAAAGAAGCTTTCTGAGAAACAGCTTTCTGATCTGTGAATTCATCCCACAGAGTTACAGCTTTCCCCTGAGGAAGCCTTTCGCTATGACTGTTCTTGTGGAATTTGCAACGTGACATTTCGAAGGCCATAGAGAGCTATGGTGAAAAGGAAATATCTTCGGTTTAAAACGGGAAAGAAGCTTTCTGAGACACTGCGTTGTGTTCTGTTAATTCATCTCACAAAGTTACAGCTTTCCCCTCACGAAGCCTTTCCCTAAGACTGTTCTTGTCGAATTTGGGAAGTGATATTTAGAAGCCTACAGAGGTCTACAGTGAAAAAGGAAATAACCTAAGATAAAAACTGAAAAGAAGCTTTCTGAAAAACTGCTTTGTGTTCTCTTAATTCATCTCACAGAGTTACAGCTTTCCTCTCAAGAATCCTTTCGCTAAGACTGTTCTTGTGCAATTTAGAACGTGATATTTAGAAGCCCATAGAGGGCTATGGAGAAAAAGGAAATGTCCTTAGATAAAAACTGGAAAGAAGCTTTCTGAGAAACTGCTTTGTGTTCTGTTAATTCATCTCACAGAGTTACAGCTTTCCCCTCGAGAAGCCTTTCGCTATGACTGTTCTTGTGTAATTCGCAAAGTAATATTTGGAAGCCCATATAGGGTTATGGTGAAAAAAGGAATATCTTCAGTTAGAAACTGTATAGAAGCTTTCTGAGAAACTGCTTTGTTTTCTGTTAAATCATCTCACAGTGTTACAGCTTTCCCCTCAAGAAGTCTTTCGTTAAGACTGTTCTTGTGGAATTTGCAAAGTGAAATTTGGAAGCCCATAGAGGGCTATGGTGAAAAAGGAAATGTCCTCAGATGAAAACTAGAAAGAAGCTTCTTGAGAAACTACTTTGTGTTCCGTTAATTCATCTCACACAGTTACAGCTTTGCCCTCCAGAAACCGTTCATTAAGACCGTTCTTGTGGAATTTTCAAAGTGCTATTTGGAAACCCATAGGGGGCTATGGTGAAAAAGGAAATATCTTCAGTTATAAACTGGAAAGAAGTTTTCTGAGAAACTGCTTTTTGTTCTGTTAATTCATCTGACAGTGTTACACCTTTCCCCTCAAGAAGCATTCCGCTAAGACTGTTCTTGTGGAATTTGCAAAGTGACATTTGGAAGCCCATAGAGGGCTGTGGTGAAAAAGAAATTTCCTAAGATAAGAACTGAAAAGAAGCTTTCTGAGAAACGACTTTGTGTTCTGTTAATTCATCTTATAGAATTACAGCTTTCCCCTCAAGAAGTCGTTCAGTAAGACTGTTCTTGTGGAATTTGCAAAGTGATATTTGGAAGCCCATAGAGGACCATGGTGTAAAGGAAATATCTTCAGATAAAAACTGGAAAGTAGCTTTCTGAGAAATTGCTTTGTGTTCTGTTAATTCATCTCTCAGAATTACGGCTTTCCCCTCAAGAAAACTTTCGCTAAAGCTGTTTTTGTGGAATTTGGAAAAAGGTATATGGAAAACCATAGAGATCTATGGTTAAAAAGAAAATATCCTAAGATAAAAACTGAAAAGAAAATTTCTGAGAAACTGCTTTGTGTTCTCTGAATTCATCTCACAGACTTACAGCTTTCCCCTCAAGAAACCGTTCACTAAGACTGTCCTCGTTGATTTTGCAAAGTGATATTTGGAAGCCCATAGAGCGCTATGGGGAAAAAGGAAATAGCTTCAGTTAAAAAGTGGAAAGAACGTTTCTGAGAAACTGCTTTGTGTTCTGTTAATCCATCTCACAGAGGTACAGCATTCCCCTCAAGAAGTCGTTTACTAAGACTGTTCTTGTGAAATTTGCGAAGTGATATTTGGAAGTGCTTAGAGAACTATGGTGAAAAAGGAAATATCGTAAGGTAAAAACTGAAAAGAAGCTTTCTGAGAAACTGCTTTGTGTTTTGTTAATTCATCTCAGAGAGTTACAGCTTTCCGAACAAAAAGGCATTCACTAAGACTGATCTTGTGTTATTTTCAAATTGATATTTGGAAGCCCATAGAGGGCTATGGTGAAAAGGGAAATATCTTCAGTTAAAAACTGGAAAGAAGCTTTCTGAGAAACGGTTTTGTGTTCTCTTAGTTCATCTCACAGAGTTACAGCTTTCCCCTCAAGAAGCCTTTCACCAAGACTGTTCTTGTGGAATTTCCAAAGTGGTCTTTGGAAGTCCATACATCGCTATGGTGAAAAAGGATATAGCTTCAGTTAAAAAGTGAAAAGAAGCTTTCCGAGGAACTGCTTTGTGATATGTGATTTCCTGTCACTGAGAAACAGCTGTATTTCGTAGAACTGTTGGCTAGGCTTATTTCTGTGGAATCTGAGAAATGTTACTTCGGATCTCTTTGAAGACTATAGGTCCAAAGGAAATATCCGCCACTAAAAGTGTGAAAGAAGCTTTCTGAGAAACTTCTTTGAGTTCTGTGAATTGATCTCACAGAGCTACAGTTTCCCCTCAAGAGGCCTTTCGCTAAGACTGTTCTCGTGGAATTTGCAAAGTGATATTTGGAAAACAATAGAGGGCTATGGTGAAAAAGGAAATATCCTAAGATAAAAACTGAAAAGAAGCTTTTTGAGAAACTGTTTTGCGTACCGTTAATTCATCTCACAGAGTTATAGCTTTCCCCTCAAGAAGCCGTTCATTAAGACTGTTGTTGTGAAATTTGCAAAATGATATTTGGAAGCTCATAGAGGGCTATGGTGAAAATGGAAATATCTTCAGTTAAAAACTGGAGAGAAGCTTTCTGAGAAACTGCTTTGTGTTCTGTTAATTCATACACAGAGTTACACCTTTCCTATCACGAATCCTTTCGCTAAGACTGTTCTTGTGGAGTTTACAAAGTGATATTTGGAAGCCCATAGAGGGGTACGGTTAAAAAGGAAATTTCCTCACATAAAAACTGGAAAGAAGCTTTCTGAGAAACTGCTTTGTGTTTTGTTAATTCATCTCACAGTATTACAGCTCTACCCTCAAGAAGCCCTTCACTAAGACTGTTCTTCTGGAATTTCCAAAGAGATATTTGGAAGCCCATAGAGCGCTATGGTGAAAAAGGAAATATCTTCAGTTAAAAACTGGAGAGAAGCTTTCTGAGAAACTTCTTTGTGTTCTGTTAATTCATGCACAGAGTTACAGCTTTCCTATCAAGAATCCTTTCGCTAAGACTGTTCTTGTGGAGTTTACAAAGTGATATTTGGAAGCCCATAGAGGGGTACGTTTAAAAAGGAAATTTCCTCACATAAAAACTGGAAAGAAGTTTTCTGAGAAACTGCTTTGTGTTCTGTTAATTCATCTCACAGAGTTACAGCTTACCCCTCAAGAAGCATTTCGCTAAGACTGTTCTTGTGGAATTTGCAATGTGATATTTGGAAGCCCATGGAGGGATATGGTGAAAAAGGAAATATCTTCAATTAAAAACTGGAAAGAAGCTTTCTGAGAAACTGCTTTGTTTTCTGTTAATTCATCTCACAGAGTTTCAGCTTTCCCCTCCAGATGTCTTTCGCTAAGACGGTTCTCGTGGAATTTGCAAAGTGATATTTGGAAGCCGTGAGAGGGCTATGGTGTAAAAGGAAATGTCCTCGGATCAAAAATGGAAAGAAGCTTTCCAACAAACTGTTTTGTGTTCTGTTAATTTATCTGGCAGTGTTTCAGCTTTCCCCTCAAGAAGCCGTTCGCTAAGACTGTTCTTGTGGAATTTGCAAAGTGATATTTGAAAGCCCGTCGAGTTCTATGGTGAAAAAGGAAATACCTTCAGTTAAAAACTGGAAAGAAACTTTCTGAGAAACTGCTTTGTATTCTGTTAATTCACCTCACAGAGTTTCAGCTTTCCCCTCTAGAAGCCTTTCGCTAAGACTGTTCTTGTGGAATTTGCAAAGTGATATTTGTAAGCCCATAGAAGTCGATGGTGAAAACGTAAATATCCTAAGATAAAAACTGAAAAGAACCATTCTGAGAAACTGCTTTGTGTTTTGTTAATTCATCTCACAGAGTTACAGGTTTCCCTTCAAGAAGCCTTTCGCTAAGACAGTTCTTGTGGAATATGCAAAGTGATATTTGGAAGCTCATAGTGACCTATAGTGAAAAAGGATATATCTTCAGTTAAAAACTGAAAAGAAGCTTTCTGAGAAACTGCTTTGTGATATATGACTTCCACTCACTGAGTTACAGCTGTATTTCGTAGAGCTGTTTGGCAGTCTTATTTCTGTGGAATCTGAGAACTCTTATTTCGGATCCCTTTGAAGACTGAAGGGCCAAAGGAAATATCCGTCGTTAAAGTTAGAAAGAAGCTTTCTGAGAAACTTCTTTGTGATTTGCGAATTCATTTCACAGAGTTACAGCTTTCCCCTCAAGAAGCCTTTCGCTAAGATTATTCTTGCACAATTTGAAAAATGATATTTGGAAGCCAATAGACGGCTATGGTGAAAACGAAATATCCTCCGATAAAAACTGGAAAGAAGCTTTCTGAGAAATTGCTTTGTGTTCTTTTAATTCATCTCACAGACTTACAGCTTTCCCCTCAGGAAGTCTTTCGCTAAGACTGTTCTTGTGGAATTTGAAATGTGATATTTGGTAGCCCATAGAGCGCTATGGAGAAAAGGAAATATCTTCAGATAAAAACTGTAAAGAACATTCCTGAGAAACTGCTTTGTGTTCTGTTAATTCACCTAACAGAGTTACAGCTTTCCCCTCTAGAAGCCTTTTGCTAAGACTGTTCTTGCTGTATTTTCAAAGTGATATTTGGAAGCCCATAGAGGGCTACGGTGAAAAAGGATATAGCTTCAGTTAAAAACTGAAAGAGTCTTTCTGAGAAACGGTTTAGTATTATGTGACTTCCACTCACTGAGTTACAGCTCTATTTCCTAGAGCTGTTTGATAGCCTTATTTCTATGGAATCGGAGAACTGTTATTTTGGATCCCTTTGAAGACTATAGGGCCAAAGGAAATATCTGCCGCTAAAAGTGAGAAAGAAGCTTTCTGAGAAACTTCTCTGAGATCTGTTAATTCATCTCACAGAGTTACAGCATTCCACTCAAGAAGCCTTTCGCTAGGACTGTTCTTTTTGAATTTGCAAAGTGATATTTCGAAGCCCATAGACGGCTGTGGTGAAAAGGGAAATACCTTCAGTTAAAAAATGGAAAGAAGCTTTCTAAGAAACTGCTTGGTGTTCTGTTACTTCATCTCAAAGAGTTACAGCTTTACCCTCAAAAAGACTTTTGCTAAGACTCTTCTTGTGTAATACTCATAGTGATATTTGTAAGCCCTTATAGGGCTATGGTGAAAAAGGAAATATCCTAAGATAAAAGCTGAAAAGAAGCTTTCTGAGAAACTGCTTTGTGATACGTGACTTCCACTCACTGAGTGAGAGCTATATGTCATAGAGCTGTTTGCTAACCTTATTTCTGTGGAATCTGAGAAGGGATAATTCGGTTCTCGTTGAAGACTATAGGGCCAAAGGAAATATCCGCCATAAACGTGAGAAAGAAGCTTTCTGAGAAACAGCTTTCTGATCTGTGAATTCATCCCACAGAGTTACAGCTTTCCCCTGAGGAAGCCTTTCGCTATGACTGTTCTTGTGGAATTTGCAAAGTGACATTTCGAAGGCCATAGAGAGCTATGGTGAAAAGGAAATATCTTCGGTTTAAAACGGGAAAGAAGCTTTCTGAGACACTGCGTTGTGTTCTGTTAATTCATCTCACAAAGTTACAGCTTTCCCCTCACGAAGCCTTTCCCTAAGACTGTTCTTGTCGAATTTGGGAAGTGATATTTAGAAGCCTACAGAGGTCTACAGTGAAAAAGGAAATAACCTAAGATAAAAACTGAAAAGAAGCTTTCTGAAAAACTGCTTTGTGTTCTCTTAATTCATCTCACAGAGTTACAGCTTTCCTCTCAAGAATCCTTTCGCTAAGACTGTTCTTGTGCAATTTAGAACGTGATATTTAGAAGCCCATAGAGGGCTATGGAGAAAAAGGAAATGTCCTTAGATAAAAACTGGAAAGAAGCTTTCTGAGAAACTGCTTTGTGTTCTGTTAATTCATCTCACAGAGTTACAGCTTTCCCCTCGAGAAGCCTTTCGCTATGACTGTTCTTGTGTAATTCGCAAAGTAATATTTGGAAGCCCTTATAGGGTTATGGTGAAAAAAGGAATATCTTCAGTTAGAAACTGTATAGAAGCTTTCTGAGAAACTGCTTTGTTTTCTGTTAAATCATCTCACAGTGTTACAGCTTTCCCCTCAAGAAGTCTTTCGTTAAGACTGTTCTTGTGGAATTTGCAAAGTGAAATTTGGAAGCCCATAGAGGGCTATGGTGAAAAAGGAAATGTCCTCAGATGAAAACTAGAAAGAAGCTTCTTGAGAAACTACTTTGTGTTCCGTTAATTCATCTCACACAGTTACAGCTTTGCCCTCCAGAAACCGTTCATTAAGACCGTTCTTGTGGAATTTTCAAAGTGCTATTTGGAAACCCATAGGGGGCTATGGTGAAAAAGGAAATATCTTCAGTTATAAACTGGAAAGAAGTTTTCTGAGAAACTGCTTTTTGTTCTGTTAATTCATCTGACAGTGTTACACCTTTCCCCTCAAGAAGCATTCCGCTAAGACTGTTCTTGTGGAATTTGCAAAGTGACATTTGGAAGCCCATAGAGGGCTGTGGTGAAAAAGAAATTTCCTAAGATAAGAACTGAAAAGAAGCTTTCTGAGAAACGACTTTGTGTTCTGTTAATTCATCTTATAGAATTACAGCTTTCCCCTCAAGAAGTCGTTCAGTAAGACTGTTCTTGTGGAATTTGCAAAGTGATATTTGGAAGCCCATAGAGGACCATGGTGTAAAGGAAATATCTTCAGATAAAAACTGGAAAGTAGCTTTCTGAGAAATTGCTTTGTGTTCTGTTAATTCATCTCTCAGAATTACGGCTTTCCCCTCAAGAAAACTTTCGCTAAAGCTGTTTTTGTGGAATTTGGAAAAAGGTATATGGAAAACCATAGAGATCTATGGTTAAAAAGAAAATATCCTAAGATAAAAACTGAAAAGAAAATTTCTGAGAAACTGCTTTGTGTTCTCTGAATTCATCTCACAGACTTACAGCTTTCCCCTCAAGAAACCGTTCACTAAGACTGTCCTCGTTGATTTTGCAAAGTGATATTTGGAAGCCCATAGAGCGCTATGGGGAAAAAGGAAATATCTTCAGTTAAAAAGTGGAAAGAACGTTTCTGAGAAACTGCTTTGTGTTCTGTTAATCCATCTCACAGAGGTACAGCATTCCCCTCAAGAAGTCGTTTACTAAGACTGTTCTTGTGAAATTTGCGAAGTGATATTTGGAAGTGCTTAGAGAACTATGGTGAAAAAGGAAATATCGTAAGGTAAAAACTGAAAAGAAGCTTTCTGAGAAACTGCTTTGTGTTTTGTTAATTCATCTCAGAGAGTTACAGCTTTCCGAACAAAAAGGCATTCACTAAGACTGATCTTGTGTTATTTTCAAATTGATATTTGGAAGCCCATAGAGGGCTATGGTGAAAAGGGAAATATCTTCAGTTAAAAACTGGAAAGAAGCTTTCTGAGAAACGGTTTTGTGTTCTCTTAGTTCATCTCACAGAGTTACAGCTTTCCCCTCAAGAAGCCTTTCACCAAGACTGTTCTTGTGGAATTTCCAAAGTGGTCTTTGGAAGTCCATACATCGCTATGGTGAAAAAGGATATAGCTTCAGTTAAAAAGTGAAAAGAAGCTTTCCGAGGAACTGCTTTGTGATATGTGATTTCCTGTCACTGAGAAACAGCTGTATTTCGTAGAACTGTTGGCTAGGCTTATTTCTGTGGAATCTGAGAAATGTTACTTCGGATCTCTTTGAAGACTATAGGTCCAAAGGAAATATCCGCCACTAAAAGTGTGAAAGAAGCTTTCTGAGAAACTTCTTTGAGTTCTGTGAATTGATCTCACAGAGCTACAGTTTCCCCTCAAGAGGCCTTTCGCTAAGACTGTTCTCGTGGAATTTGCAAAGTGATATTTGGAAAACAATAGAGGGCTATGGTGAAAAAGGAAATATCCTAAGATAAAAACTGAAAAGAAGCTTTTTGAGAAACTGTTTTGCGTACCGTTAATTCATCTCACAGAGTTATAGCTTTCCCCTCAAGAAGCCGTTCATTAAGACTGTTGTTGTGAAATTTGCAAAATGATATTTGGAAGCTCATAGAGGGCTATGGTGAAAATGGAAATATCTTCAGTTAAAAACTGGAGAGAAGCTTTCTGAGAAACTGCTTTGTGTTCTGTTAATTCATACACAGAGTTACACCTTTCCTATCACGAATCCTTTCGCTAAGACTGTTCTTGTGGAGTTTACAAAGTGATATTTGGAAGCCCATAGAGGGGTACGGTTAAAAAGGAAATTTCCTCACATAAAAACTGGAAAGAAGCTTTCTGAGAAACTGCTTTGTGTTTTGTTAATTCATCTCACAGTATTACAGCTCTACCCTCAAGAAGCCCTTCACTAAGACTGTTCTTCTGGAATTTCCAAAGAGATATTTGGAAGCCCATAGAGCGCTATGGTGAAAAAGGAAATATCTTCAGTTAAAAACTGGAGAGAAGCTTTCTGAGAAACTTCTTTGTGTTCTGTTAATTCATGCACAGAGTTACAGCTTTCCTATCAAGAATCCTTTCGCTAAGACTGTTCTTGTGGAGTTTACAAAGTGATATTTGGAAGCCCATAGAGGGGTACGTTTAAAAAGGAAATTTCCTCACATAAAAACTGGAAAGAAGTTTTCTGAGAAACTGCTTTGTGTTCTGTTAATTCATCTCACAGAGTTACAGCTTACCCCTCAAGAAGCATTTCGCTAAGACTGTTCTTGTGGAATTTGCAATGTGATATTTGGAAGCCCATGGAGGGATATGGTGAAAAAGGAAATATCTTCAATTAAAAACTGGAAAGAAGCTTTCTGAGAAACTGCTTTGTTTTCTGTTAATTCATCTCACAGAGTTTCAGCTTTCCCCTCCAGAAGTCTTTCGCTAAGACGGTTCTCGTGGAATTTGCAAAGTGATATTTGGAAGCCGTGAGAGGGCTATGGTGTAAAAGGAAATGTCCTCGGATCAAAAATGGAAAGAAGCTTTCCAACAAACTGTTTTGTGTTCTGTTAATTTATCTGGCAGTGTTTCAGCTTTCCCCTCAAGAAGCCGTTCGCTAAGACTGTTCTTGTGGAATTTGCAAAGTGATATTTGAAAGCCCGTCGAGTTCTATGGTGAAAAAGGAAATACCTTCAGTTAAAAACTGGAAAGAAACTTTCTGAGAAACTGCTTTGTATTCTGTTAATTCACCTCACAGAGTTTCAGCTTTCCCCTCTAGAAGCCTTTCGCTAAGACTGTTCTTGTGGAATTTGCAAAGTGATATTTGTAAGCCCATAGAAGTCGATGGTGAAAACGTAAATATCCTAAGATAAAAACTGAAAAGAACCATTCTGAGAAACTGCTTTGTGTTTTGTTAATTCATCTCACAGAGTTACAGGTTTCCCTTCAAGAAGCCTTTCGCTAAGACAGTTCTTGTGGAATATGCAAAGTGATATTTGGAAGCTCATAGTGACCTATAGTGAAAAAGGATATATCTTCAGTTAAAAACTGAAAAGAAGCTTTCTGAGAAACTGCTTTGTGATATATGACTTCCACTCACTGAGTTACAGCTGTATTTCGTAGAGCTGTTTGGCAGTCTTATTTCTGTGGAATCTGAGAACTCTTATTTCGGATCCCTTTGAAGACTGAAGGGCCAAAGGAAATATCCGTCGTTAAAGTTAGAAAGAAGCTTTCTGAGAAACTTCTTTGTGATTTGCGAATTCATTTCACAGAGTTACAGCTTTCCCCTCAAGAAGCCTTTCGCTAAGATTATTCTTGCACAATTTGAAAAATGATATTTGGAAGCCAATAGACGGCTATGGTGAAAACGAAATATCCTCCGATAAAAACTGGAAAGAAGCTTTCTGAGAAATTGCTTTGTGTTCTTTTAATTCATCTCACAGACTTACAGCTTTCCCCTCAGGAAGTCTTTCGCTAAGACTGTTCTTGTGGAATTTGAAATGTGATATTTGGTAGCCCATAGAGCGCTATGGAGAAAAGGAAATATCTTCAGATAAAAACTGTAAAGAACATTCCTGAGAAACTGCTTTGTGTTCTGTTAATTCACCTAACAGAGTTACAGCTTTCCCCTCTAGAAGCCTTTTGCTAAGACTGTTCTTGCTGTATTTTCAAAGTGATATTTGGAAGCCCATAGAGGGCTACGGTGAAAAAGGATATAGCTTCAGTTAAAAACTGAAAGAGTCTTTCTGAGAAACGGTTTAGTATTATGTGACTTCCACTCACTGAGTTACAGCTCTATTTCCTAGAGCTGTTTGATAGCCTTATTTCTATGGAATCGGAGAACTGTTATTTTGGATCCCTTTGAAGACTATAGGGCCAAAGGAAATATCTGCCGCTAAAAGTGAGAAAGAAGCTTTCTGAGAAACTTCTCTGAGATCTGTTAATTCATCTCACAGAGTTACAGCATTCCACTCAAGAAGCCTTTCGCTAGGACTGTTCTTTTTGAATTTGCAAAGTGATATTTCGAAGCCCATAGACGGCTGTGGTGAAAAGGGAAATACCTTCAGTTAAAAAATGGAAAGAAGCTTTCTAAGAAACTGCTTGGTGTTCTGTTACTTCATCTCAAAGAGTTACAGCTTTACCCTCAAAAAGACTTTTGCTAAGACTCTTCTTGTGTAATACTCATAGTGATATTTGTAAGCCCTTATAGGGCTATGGTGAAAAAGGAAATATCCTAAGATAAAAGCTGAAAAGAAGCTTTCTGAGAAACTGCTTTGTGTTCTGTTAATTCACCTCACAGAGTTACAGCTTTCCCCTTAAGAAGCCTTTCGCTAAGACTGTTCTTGTGGAATTTGCAGAGTGGTATTTGTAAGCCCATAGAGGGCTATGGTGAAAAAGGAAATATCCTAAGATAAAAACTGAAAAGAACATTTCTGAGAAACTGCTTTGTGATACGTGACTTCCACTCACTGAGTGAGAGCTATATGTCATAGAGCTGTTTGCTAACCTTATTTCTGTGGAATCTGAGAAGGGATAATTCGGTTCTCGTTGAAGACTATAGGGCCAAAGGAAATATCCGCCATAAACGTGAGAAAGAAGCTTTCTGAGAAACAGCTTTCTGATCTGTGAATTCATCCCACAGAGTTACAGCTTTCCCCTGAGGAAGCCTTTCGCTATGACTGTTCTTGTGGAATTTGCAACGTGACATTTCGAAGGCCATAGAGAGCTATGGTGAAAAGGAAATATCTTCGGTTTAAAACGGGAAAGAAGCTTTCTGAGACACTGCGTTGTGTTCTGTTAATTCATCTCACAAAGTTACAGCTTTCCCCTCACGAAGCCTTTCCCTAAGACTGTTCTTGTCGAATTTGGGAAGTGATATTTAGAAGCCTACAGAGGTCTACAGTGAAAAAGGAAATAACCTAAGATAAAAACTGAAAAGAAGCTTTCTGAAAAACTGCTTTGTGTTCTCTTAATTCATCTCACAGAGTTACAGCTTTCCTCTCAAGAATCCTTTCGCTAAGACTGTTCTTGTGCAATTTAGAACGTGATATTTAGAAGCCCATAGAGGGCTATGGAGAAAAAGGAAATGTCCTTAGATAAAAACTGGAAAGAAGCTTTCTGAGAAACTGCTTTGTGTTCTGTTAATTCATCTCACAGAGTTACAGCTTTCCCCTCGAGAAGCCTTTCGCTATGACTGTTCTTGTGTAATTCGCAAAGTAATATTTGGAAGCCCATATAGGGTTATGGTGAAAAAAGGAATATCTTCAGTTAGAAACTGTATAGAAGCTTTCTGAGAAACTGCTTTGTTTTCTGTTAAATCATCTCACAGTGTTACAGCTTTCCCCTCAAGAAGTCTTTCGTTAAGACTGTTCTTGTGGAATTTGCAAAGTGAAATTTGGAAGCCCATAGAGGGCTATGGTGAAAAAGGAAATGTCCTCAGATGAAAACTAGAAAGAAGCTTCTTGAGAAACTACTTTGTGTTCCGTTAATTCATCTCACACAGTTACAGCTTTGCCCTCCAGAAACCGTTCATTAAGACCGTTCTTGTGGAATTTTCAAAGTGCTATTTGGAAACCCATAGGGGGCTATGGTGAAAAAGGAAATATCTTCAGTTATAAACTGGAAAGAAGTTTTCTGAGAAACTGCTTTGTGTTCTGTTAATTCATCTGACAGTGTTACACCTTTCCCCTCAAGAAGCATTCCGCTAAGACTGTTCTTGTGGAATTTGCAAAGTGACATTTGGAAGCCCATAGAGGGCTGTGGTGAAAAAGAAATTTCCTAAGATAAGAACTGAAAAGAAGCTTTCTGAGAAACGACTTTGTGTTCTGTTAATTCATCTTATAGAATTACAGCTTTCCCCTCAAGAAGTCGTTCAGTAAGACTGTTCTTGTGGAATTTGCAAAGTGATATTTGGAAGCCCATAGAGGACCATGGTGTAAAGGAAATATCTTCAGATAAAAACTGGAAAGTAGCTTTCTGAGAAATTGCTTTGTGTTCTGTTAATTCATCTCTCAGAATTACGGCTTTCCCCTCAAGAAAACTTTCGCTAAAGCTGTTTTTGTGGAATTTGGAAAAAGGTATATGGAAAACCATAGAGATCTATGGTTAAAAAGAAAATATCCTAAGATAAAAACTGAAAAGAAAATTTCTGAGAAACTGCTTTGTGTTCTCTGAATTCATCTCACAGACTTACAGCTTTCCCCTCAAGAAACCGTTCACTAAGACTGTCCTCGTTGATTTTGCAAAGTGATATTTGGAAGCCCATAGAGCGCTATGGGGAAAAAGGAAATATCTTCAGTTAAAAAGTGGAAAGAACGTTTCTGAGAAACTGCTTTGTGTTCTGTTAATCCATCTCACAGAGGTACAGCATTCCCCTCAAGAAGTCGTTTACTAAGACTGTTCTTGTGAAATTTGCGAAGTGATATTTGGAAGTGCTTAGAGAACTATGGTGAAAAAGGAAATATCGTAAGGTAAAAACTGAAAAGAAGCTTTCTGAGAAACTGCTTTGTGTTTTGTTAATTCATCTCAGAGAGTTACAGCTTTCCGAACAAAAAGGCATTCACTAAGACTGATCTTGTGTTATTTTCAAATTGATATTTGGAAGCCCATAGAGGGCTATGGTGAAAAGGGAAATATCTTCAGTTAAAAACTGGAAAGAAGCTTTCTGAGAAACGGTTTTGTGTTCTCTTAGTTCATCTCACAGAGTTACAGCTTTCCCCTCAAGAAGCCTTTCACCAAGACTGTTCTTGTGGAATTTCCAAAGTGGTCTTTGGAAGTCCATACGTCGCTATGGTGAAAAAGGATATAGCTTCAGTTAAAAAGTGAAAAGAAGCTTTCCGAGGAACTGCTTTGTGATATGTGATTTCCTGTCACTGAGAAACAGCTGTATTTCGTAGAACTGTTGGCTAGGCTTATTTCTGTGGAATCTGAGAAATGTTACTTCGGATCTCTTTGAAGACTATAGGTCCAAAGGAAATATCCGCCACTAAAAGTGTGAAAGAAGCTTTCTGAGAAACTTCTTTGAGTTCTGTGAATTGATCTCACAGAGCTACAGTTTCCCCTCAAGAGGCCTTTCGCTAAGACTGTTCTCGTGGAATTTGCAAAGTGATATTTGGAAAACAATAGAGGGCTATGGTGAAAAAGGAAATATCCTAAGATAAAAACTGAAAAGAAGCTTTTTGAGAAACTGTTTTGCGTACCGTTAATTCATCTCACAGAGTTATAGCTTTCCCCTCAAGAAGCCGTTCATTAAGACTGTTGTTGTGAAATTTGCAAAATGATATTTGGAAGCTCATAGAGGGCTATGGTGAAAATGGAAATATCTTCAGTTAAAAACTGGAGAGAAGCTTTCTGAGAAACTGCTTTGTGTTCTGTTAATTCATACACAGAGTTACACCTTTCCTATCACGAATCCTTTCGCTAAGACTGTTCTTGTGGAGTTTACAAAGTGATATTTGGAAGCCCATAGAGGGGTACGGTTAAAAAGGAAATTTCCTCACATAAAAACTGGAAAGAAGCTTTCTGAGAAACTGCTTTGTGTTTTGTTAATTCATCTCACAGTATTACAGCTCTACCCTCAAGAAGCCCTTCACTAAGACTGTTCTTCTGGAATTTCCAAAGAGATATTTGGAAGCCCATAGAGCGCTATGGTGAAAAAGGAAATATCTTCAGTTAAAAACTGGAGAGAAGCTTTCTGAGAAACTTCTTTGTGTTCTGTTAATTCATGCACAGAGTTACAGCTTTCCTATCAAGAATCCTTTCGCTAAGACTGTTCTTGTGGAGTTTACAAAGTGATATTTGGAAGCCCATAGAGGGGTACGTTTAAAAAGGAAATTTCCTCACATAAAAACTGGAAAGAAGTTTTCTGAGAAACTGCTTTGTGTTCTGTTAATTCATCTCACAGAGTTACAGCTTACCCCTCAAGAAGCATTTCGCTAAGACTGTTCTTGTGGAATTTGCAATGTGATATTTGGAAGCCCATGGAGGGATATGGTGAAAAAGGAAATATCTTCAATTAAAAACTGGAAAGAAGCTTTCTGAGAAACTGCTTTGTTTTCTGTTAATTCATCTCACAGAGTTTCAGCTTTCCCCTCCAGATGTCTTTCGCTAAGACGGTTCTCGTGGAATTTGCAAAGTGATATTTGGAAGCCGTGAGAGGGCTATGGTGTAAAAGGAAATGTCCTCGGATCAAAAATGGAAAGAAGCTTTCCAACAAACTGTTTTGTGTTCTGTTAATTTATCTGGCAGTGTTTCAGCTTTCCCCTCAAGAAGCCGTTCGCTAAGACTGTTCTTGTGGAATTTGCAAAGTGATATTTGAAAGCCCGTCGAGTTCTATGGTGAAAAAGGAAATACCTTCAGTTAAAAACTGGAAAGAAACTTTCTGAGAAACTGCTTTGTATTCTGTTAATTCACCTCACAGAGTTTCAGCTTTCCCCTCTAGAAGCCTTTCGCTAAGACTGTTCTTGTGGAATTTGCAAAGTGATATTTGTAAGCCCATAGAAGTCGATGGTGAAAACGTAAATATCCTAAGATAAAAACTGAAAAGAACCATTCTGAGAAACTGCTTTGTGTTTTGTTAATTCATCTCACAGAGTTACAGGTTTCCCTTCAAGAAGCCTTTCGCTAAGACAGTTCTTGTGGAATATGCAAAGTGATATTTGGAAGCTCATAGTGACCTATAGTGAAAAAGGATATATCTTCAGTTAAAAACTGAAAAGAAGCTTTCTGAGAAACTGCTTTGTGATATATGACTTCCACTCACTGAGTTACAGCTGTATTTCGTAGAGCTGTTTGGCAGTCTTATTTCTGTGGAATCTGAGAACTGTTATTTCGGATCCCTTTGAAGACTGAAGGGCCAAAGGAAATATCCGTCGTTAAAGTTAGAAAGAAGCTTTCTGAGAAACTTCTTTGTGATTTGCGAATTCATTTCACAGAGTTACAGCTTTCCCCTCAAGAAGCCTTTCGCTAAGATTATTCTTGCACAATTTGAAAAATGATATTTGGAAGCCAATAGACGGCTATGGTGAAAACGAAATATCCTCCGATAAAAACTGGAAAGAAGCTTTCTGAGAAATTGCTTTGTGTTCTTTTAATTCATCTCACAGACTTACAGCTTTCCCCTCAGGAAGTCTTTCGCTAAGACTGTTCTTGTGGAATTTGAAATGTGATATTTGGTAGCCCATAGAGCGCTATGGAGAAAAGGAAATATCTTCAGATAAAAACTGTAAAGAACATTCCTGAGAAACTGCTTTGTGTTCTGTTAATTCACCTAACAGAGTTACAGCTTTCCCCTCTAGAAGCCTTTTGCTAAGACTGTTCTTGCTGTATTTTCAAAGTGATATTTGGAAGCCCATAGAGGGCTACGGTGAAAAAGGATATAGCTTCAGTTAAAAACTGAAAGAGTCTTTCTGAGAAACGGTTTAGTATTATGTGACTTCCACTCACTGAGTTACAGCTCTATTTCCTAGAGCTGTTTGATAGCCTTATTTCTATGGAATCGGAGAACTGTTATTTTGGATCCCTTTGAAGACTATAGGGCCAAAGGAAATATCTGCCGCTAAAAGTGAGAAAGAAGCTTTCTGAGAAACTTCTCTGAGATCTGTTAATTCATCTCACAGAGTTACAGCATTCCACTCAAGAAGCCTTTCGCTAGGACTGTTCTTTTTGAATTTGCAAAGTGATATTTCGAAGCCCATAGACGGCTGTGGTGAAAAGGGAAATACCTTCAGTTAAAAAATGGAAAGAAGCTTTCTAAGAAACTGCTTGGTGTTCTGTTACTTCATCTCAAAGAGTTACAGCTTTACCCTCAAAAAGACTTTTGCTAAGACTCTTCTTGTGTAATACTCATAGTGATATTTGTAAGCCCTTATAGGGCTATGGTGAAAAAGGAAATATCCTAAGATAAAAGCTGAAAAGAAGCTTTCTGAGAAACTGCTTTGTGTTCTGTTAATTCACCTCACAGAGTTACAGCTTTCCCCTTAAGAAGCCTTTCGCTAAGACTGTTCTTGTGGAATTTGCAGAGTGGTATTTGTAAGCCCATAGAGGGCTATGGTGAAAAAGGAAATATCCTAAGATAAAAACTGAAAAGAACATTTCTGAGAAACTGCTTTGTGATACGTGACTTCCACTCACTGAGTGAGAGCTATATGTCATAGAGCTGTTTGCTAACCTTATTTCTGTGGAATCTGAGAAGGGATAATTCGGTTCTCGTTGAAGACTATAGGGCCAAAGGAAATATCCGCCATAAACGTGAGAAAGAAGCTTTCTGAGAAACAGCTTTCTGATCTGTGAATTCATCCCACAGAGTTACAGCTTTCCCCTGAGGAAGCCTTTCGCTATGACTGTTCTTGTGGAATTTGCAACGTGACATTTCGAAGGCCATAGAGAGCTATGGTGAAAAGGAAATATCTTCGGTTTAAAACGGGAAAGAAGCTTTCTGAGACACTGCGTTGTGTTCTGTTAATTCATCTCACAAAGTTACAGCTTTCCCCTCACGAAGCCTTTCCCTAAGACTGTTCTTGTCGAATTTGGGAAGTGATATTTAGAAGTCTACAGAGGTCTACAGTGAAAAAGGAAATAACCTAAGATAAAAACTGAAAAGAAGCTTTCTGAAAAACTGCTTTGTGTTCTCTTAATTCATCTCACAGAGTTACAGCTTTCCTCTCAAGAATCCTTTCGCTAAGACTGTTCTTGTGCAATTTAGAACGTGATATTTAGAAGCCCATAGAGGGCTATGGAGAAAAAGGAAATGTCCTTAGATAAAAACTGGAAAGAAGCTTTCTGAGAAACTGCTTTGTGTTCTGTTAATTCATCTCACAGAGTTACAGCTTTCCCCTCGAGAAGCCTTTCGCTATGACTGTTCTTGTGTAATTCGCAAAGTAATATTTGGAAGCCCATATAGGGTTATGGTGAAAAAAGGAATATCTTCAGTTAGAAACTGTATAGAAGCTTTCTGAGAAACTGCTTTGTTTTCTGTTAAATCATCTCACAGTGTTACAGCTTTCCCCTCAAGAAGTCTTTCGTTAAGACTGTTCTTGTGGAATTTGCAAAGTGAAATTTGGAAGCCCATAGAGGGCTATGGTGAAAAAGGAAATGTCCTCAGATGAAAACTAGAAAGAAGCTTCTTGAGAAACTACTTTGTGTTCCGTTAATTCATCTCACACAGTTACAGCTTTGCCCTCCAGAAACCGTTCATTAAGACCGTTCTTGTGGAATTTTCAAAGTGCTATTTGGAAACCCATAGGGGGCTATGGTGAAAAAGGAAATATCTTCAGTTATAAACTGGAAAGAAGTTTTCTGAGAAACTGCTTTGTGTTCTGTTAATTCATCTGACAGTGTTACACCTTTCCCCTCAAGAAGCATTCCGCTAAGACTGTTCTTGTGGAATTTGCAAAGTGACATTTGGAAGCCCATAGAGGGCTGTGGTGAAAAAGAAATTTCCTAAGATAAGAACTGAAAAGAAGCTTTCTGAGAAACGACTTTGTGTTCTGTTAATTCATCTTATAGAATTACAGCTTTCCCCTCAAGAAGTCGTTCAGTAAGACTGTTCTTGTGGAATTTGCAAAGTGATATTTGGAAGCCCATAGAGGACCATGGTGTAAAGGAAATATCTTCAGATAAAAACTGGAAAGTAGCTTTCTGAGAAATTGCTTTGTGTTCTGTTAATTCATCTCTCAGAATTACGGCTTTCCCCTCAAGAAAACTTTCGCTAAAGCTGTTTTTGTGGAATTTGGAAAAAGGTATATGGAAAACCATAGAGATCTATGGTTAAAAAGAAAATATCCTAAGATAAAAACTGAAAAGAAAATTTCTGAGAAACTGCTTTGTGTTCTCTGAATTCATCTCACAGACTTACAGCTTTCCCCTCAAGAAACCGTTCACTAAGACTGTCCTCGTTGATTTTGCAAAGTGATATTTGGAAGCCCATAGAGCGCTATGGGGAAAAAGGAAATAGCTTCAGTTAAAAAGTGGAAAGAACGTTTCTGAGAAACTGCTTTGTGTTCTGTTAATCCATCTCACAGAGGTACAGCATTCCCCTCAAGAAGTCGTTTACTAAGACTGTTCTTGTGAAATTTGCGAAGTGATATTTGGAAGTGCTTAGAGAACTATGGTGAAAAAGGAAATATCGTAAGGTAAAAACTGAAAAGAAGCTTTCTGAGAAACTGCTTTGTGTTTTGTTAATTCATCTCAGAGAGTTACAGCTTTCCGAACAAAAAGGCATTCACTAAGACTGATCTTGTGTTATTTTCAAATTGATATTTGGAAGCCCATAGAGGGCTATGGTGAAAAGGGAAATATCTTCAGTTAAAAACTGGAAAGAAGCTTTCTGAGAAACGGTTTTGTGTTCTCTTAGTTCATCTCACAGAGTTACAGCTTTCCCCTCAAGAAGCCTTTCACCAAGACTGTTCTTGTGGAATTTCCAAAGTGGTCTTTGGAAGTCCATACGTCGCTATGGTGAAAAAGGATATAGCTTCAGTTAAAAAGTGAAAAGAAGCTTTCCGAGGAACTGCTTTGTGATATGTGATTTCCTGTCACTGAGAAACAGCTGTATTTCGTAGAACTGTTGGCTAGGCTTATTTCTGTGGAATCTGAGAAATGTTACTTCGGATCTCTTTGAAGACTATAGGTCCAAAGGAAATATCCGCCACTAAAAGTGTGAAAGAAGCTTTCTGAGAAACTTCTTTGAGTTCTGTGAATTGATCTCACAGAGCTACAGTTTCCCCTCAAGAGGCCTTTCGCTAAGACTGTTCTCGTGGAATTTGCAAAGTGATATTTGGAAAACAATAGAGGGCTATGGTGAAAAAGGAAATATCCTAAGATAAAAACTGAAAAGAAGCTTTTTGAGAAACTGTTTTGCGTACCGTTAATTCATCTCACAGAGTTATAGCTTTCCCCTCAAGAAGCCGTTCATTAAGACTGTTGTTGTGAAATTTGCAAAATGATATTTGGAAGCTCATAGAGGGCTATGGTGAAAATGGAAATATCTTCAGTTAAAAACTGGAGAGAAGCTTTCTGAGAAACTGCTTTGTGTTCTGTTAATTCATACACAGAGTTACACCTTTCCTATCACGAATCCTTTCGCTAAGACTGTTCTTGTGGAGTTTACAAAGTGATATTTGGAAGCCCATAGAGGGGTACGGTTAAAAAGGAAATTTCCTCACATAAAAACTGGAAAGAAGCTTTCTGAGAAACTGCTTTGTGTTTTGTTAATTCATCTCACAGTATTACAGCTCTACCCTCAAGAAGCCCTTCACTAAGACTGTTCTTCTGGAATTTCCAAAGAGATATTTGGAAGCCCATAGAGCGCTATGGTGAAAAAGGAAATATCTTCAGTTAAAAACTGGAGAGAAGCTTTCTGAGAAACTTCTTTGTGTTCTGTTAATTCATGCACAGAGTTACAGCTTTCCTATCAAGAATCCTTTCGCTAAGACTGTTCTTGTGGAGTTTACAAAGTGATATTTGGAAGCCCATAGAGGGGTACGTTTAAAAAGGAAATTTCCTCACATAAAAACTGGAAAGAAGTTTTCTGAGAAACTGCTTTGTGTTCTGTTAATTCATCTCACAGAGTTACAGCTTACCCCTCAAGAAGCATTTCGCTAAGACTGTTCTTGTGGAATTTGCAATGTGATATTTGGAAGCCCATGGAGGGATATGGTGAAAAAGGAAATATCTTCAATTAAAAACTGGAAAGAAGCTTTCTGAGAAACTGCTTTGTTTTCTGTTAATTCATCTCACAGAGTTTCAGCTTTCCCCTCCAGATGTCTTTCGCTAAGACGGTTCTCGTGGAATTTGCAAAGTGATATTTGGAAGCCGTGAGAGGGCTATGGTGTAAAAGGAAATGTCCTCGGATCAAAAATGGAAAGAAGCTTTCCAACAAACTCTTTTGTGTTCTGTTAATTTATCTGGCAGTGTTTCAGCTTTCCCCTCAAGAAGCCGTTCGCTAAGACTGTTCTTGTGGAATTTGCAAAGTGATATTTGAAAGCCCGTCGAGTTCTATGGTGAAAAAGGAAATACCTTCAGTTAAAAACTGGAAAGAAACTTTCTGAGAAACTGCTTTGTATTCTGTTAATTCACCTCACAGAGTTTCAGCTTTCCCCTCTAGAAGCCTTTCGCTAAGACTGTTCTTGTGGAATTTGCAAAGTGATATTTGTAAGCCCATAGAAGTCGATGGTGAAAACGTAAATATCCTAAGATAAAAACTGAAAAGAACCATTCTGAGAAACTGCTTTGTGTTTTGTTAATTCATCTCACAGAGTTACAGGTTTCCCTTCAAGAAGCCTTTCGCTAAGACAGTTCTTGTGGAATATGCAAAGTGATATTTGGAAGCTCATAGTGACCTATAGTGAAAAAGGATATATCTTCAGTTAAAAACTGAAAAGAAGCTTTCTGAGAAACTGCTTTGTGATATATGACTTCCACTCACTGAGTTACAGCTGTATTTCGTAGAGCTGTTTGGCAGTCTTATTTCTGTGGAATCTGAGAACTGTTATTTCGGATCCCTTTGAAGACTGAAGGGCCAAAGGAAATATCCGTCGTTAAAGTTAGAAAGAAGCTTTCTGAGAAACTTCTTTGTGATTTGCGAATTCATTTCACAGAGTTACAGCTTTCCCCTCAAGAAGCCTTTCGCTAAGATTATTCTTGCACAATTTGAAAAATGATATTTGGAAGCCAATAGACGGCTATGGTGAAAACGAAATATCCTCCGATAAAAACTGGAAAGAAGCTTTCTGAGAAATTGCTTTGTGTTCTTTTAATTCATCTCACAGACTTACAGCTTTCCCCTCAGGAAGTCTTTCGCTAAGACTGTTCTTGTGGAATTTGAAATGTGATATTTGGTAGCCCATAGAGCGCTATGGAGAAAAGGAAATATCTTCAGATAAAAACTGTAAAGAACATTCCTGAGAAACTGCTTTGTGTTCTGTTAATTCACCTAACAGAGTTACAGCTTTCCCCTCTAGAAGCCTTTTGCTAAGACTGTTCTTGCTGTATTTTCAAAGTGATATTTGGAAGCCCATAGAGGGCTACGGTGAAAAAGGATATAGCTTCAGTTAAAAACTGAAAGAGTCTTTCTGAGAAACGGTTTAGTATTATGTGACTTCCACTCACTGAGTTACAGCTCTATTTCCTAGAGCTGTTTGATAGCCTTATTTCTATGGAATCGGAGAACTGTTATTTTGGATCCCTTTGAAGACTATAGGGCCAAAGGAAATATCTGCCGCTAAAAGTGAGAAAGAAGCTTTCTGAGAAACTTCTCTGAGATCTGTTAATTCATCTCACAGAGTTACAGCATTCCACTCAAGAAGCCTTTCGCTAGGACTGTTCTTTTTGAATTTGCAAAGTGATATTTCGAAGCCCATAGACGGCTGTGGTGAAAAGGGAAATACCTTCAGTTAAAAAATGGAAAGAAGCTTTCTAAGAAACTGCTTGGTGTTCTGTTACTTCATCTCAAAGAGTTACAGCTTTACCCTCAAAAAGACTTTTGCTAAGACTCTTCTTGTGTAATACTCATAGTGATATTTGTAAGCCCTTATAGGGCTATGGTGAAAAAGGAAATATCCTAAGATAAAAGCTGAAAAGAAGCTTTCTGAGAAACTGCTTTGTGTTCTGTTAATTCACCTCACAGAGTTACAGCTTTCCCCTTAAGAAGCCTTTCGCTAAGACTGTTCTTGTGGAATTTGCAGAGTGGTATTTGTAAGCCCATAGAGGGCTATGGTGAAAAAGGAAATATCCTAAGATAAAAACTGAAAAGAACATTTCTGAGAAACTGCTTTGTGATACGTGACTTCCACTCACTGAGTGAGAGCTATATGTCATAGAGCTGTTTGCTAACCTTATTTCTGTGGAATCTGAGAAGGGATAATTCGGTTCTCGTTGAAGACTATAGGGCCAAAG
This sequence comes from Chlorocebus sabaeus, assembly GCF_047675955.1. NCBI lineage: Eukaryota > Metazoa > Chordata > Mammalia > Primates > Cercopithecidae > Chlorocebus > Chlorocebus sabaeus. The sequence goes on along the minus strand of NW_027327742.1, from coordinate 91,169 downwards.
GAAATATCCGCCATAAACGTGAGAAAGAAGCTTTCTGAGAAACAGCTTTCTGATCTGTGAATTCATCCCACAGAGTTACAGCTTTCCCCTGAGGAAGCCTTTCGCTATGACTGTTCTTGTGGAATTTGCAACGTGACATTTCGAAGGCCATAGAGAGCTATGGTGAAAAGGAAATATCTTCGGTTTAAAACGGGAAAGAAGCTTTCTGAGACACTGCGTTGTGTTCTGTTAATTCATCTCACAATGTTACAGCTTTCCCCTCACGAAGCCTTTCCCTAAGACTGTTCTTGTCGAATTTGGGAAGTGATATTTAGAAGCCTACAGAGGTCTACAGTGAAAAAGGAAATAACCTAAGATAAAAACTGAAAATAAGCTTTCTGAAAAACTGCTTTGTGTTCTCTTAATTCATCTCACAGAGTTACAGCTTTCCTCTCAAGAATCCTTTCGCTAAGACTGTTCTTGTGCAATTTAGAACGTGATATTTAGAAGCCCATAGAGGGCTATGGAGAAAAAGGAAATGTCCTTAGATAAAAACTGGAAAGAAGCTTTCTGAGAAACTGCTTTGTGTTCTGTTAATTCACCTCACAGAGTTACAGCTTTCCCCTTAAGAAGCCTTTCGCTAAGACTGTTCTTGTGGAATTTGCAGAGTGGTATTTGTAAGCCCATAGAGGGCTATGGTGAAAAAGGAAATATCCTAAGATAAAAACTGAAAAGAACATTTCTGAGAAACTGCTTTGTGATACGTGACTTCCACTCACTGAGTGAGAGCTATATGTCATAGAGCTGTTTGCTAACCTTATTTCTGTGGAATCTGAAAAGGGATAATTCGGTTCCCTTTGAAGACTATAGGGCCAAAGGAAATATCCGCCATAAAAGTGAGAAAGAAGCTTTCTGAGAAACAGCTTTCTGATCTGTAAATTCATCCCACAGAGTTACAGCTTTCCCCTGAGGAAGCCTTTCGCTATGACTGTTCTTGTGGAATTTGCAAAGTGACATTTCGAAGCCCATAGAGAGCTATGGTGAAAAGGAAATATCTTCGGTTTAAAACGGGAAAGAAGCTTTCTGAGACACTGCGTTGTGTTCTGTTAATTCATCTCACAAAGTTACAGCTTTCCCCTCACGAAGCCTTTCCCTAAGACTGTTCTTGTCGAATTTGGGAAGTGATATTTAGAAGCCTACAGAGGTCTACAGTGAAAAAGGAAATAACCTAAGATAAAAACTGAAAAGAAGCTTTCTGAAAAACTGCTTTGTGTTCTCTTAATTCATCTCACAGAGTTACAGCTTTCCTCTCAAGAATCCTTTCGCTAAGACTGTTCTTGTGCAATTTAGAACGTGATATTTAGAAGCCCATAGAGGGCTATGGAGAAAAAGGAAATGTCCTTAGATAAAAACTGGAAAGAAGCTTTCTGAGAAACTGCTTTGTGTTCTGTTAATTCATCTCACAGAGTTACAGCTTTCCCCTCGAGAAGCCTTTCGCTATGACTGTTCTTGTGTAATTCGCAAAGTAATATTTGGAAGCCCATATAGGGTTATGGTGAAAAAAGGAATATCTTCAGTTAGAAACTGTATAGAAGCTTTCTGAGAAACTGCTTTGTTTTCTGTTAAATCATCTCACAGTGTTACAGCTTTCCCCTCAAGAAGTCTTTCGTTAAGACTGTTCTTGTGGAATTTGCAAAGTGAAATTTGGAAGCCCATAGAGGGCTATGGTGAAAAAGGAAATGTCCTCAGATGAAAACTAGAAAGAAGCTTCTTGAGAAACTACTTTGTGTTCCGTTAATTCATCTCACACAGTTACAGCTTTGCCCTCCAGAAACCGTTCATTAAGACCGTTCTTGTGGAATTTTCAAAGTGCTATTTGGAAACCCATAGGGGGCTATGGTGAAAAAGGAAATATCTTCAGTTATAAACTGGAAAGAAGTTTTCTGAGAAACTGCTTTGTGTTCTGTTAATTCATCTGACAGTGTTACACCTTTCCCCTCAAGAAGCATTCCGCTAAGACTGTTCTTGTGGAATTTGCAAAGTGACATTTGGAAGCCCATAGAGGGCTGTGGTGAAAAAGAAATTTCCTAAGATAAGAACTGAAAAGAAGCTTTCTGAGAAACGACTTTGTGTTCTGTTAATTCATCTTATAGAATTACAGCTTTCCCCTCAAGAAGTCGTTCAGTAAGACTGTTCTTGTGGAATTTGCAAAGTGATATTTGGAAGCCCATAGAGGACCATGGTGTAAAGGAAATATCTTCAGATAAAAACTGGAAAGTAGCTTTCTGAGAAATTGCTTTGTGTTCTGTTAATTCATCTCTCAGAATTACGGCTTTCCCCTCAAGAAAACTTTCGCTAAAGCTGTTTTTGTGGAATTTGGAAAAAGGTATATGGAAAACCATAGAGATCTATGGTTAAAAAGAAAATATCCTAAGATAAAAACTGAAAAGAAAATTTCTGAGAAACTGCTTTGTGTTCTCTGAATTCATCTCACAGACTTACAGCTTTCCCCTCAAGAAACCGTTCACTAAGACTGTCCTCGTTGATTTTGCAAAGTGATATTTGGAAGCCCATAGAGCGCTATGGGGAAAAAGGAAATATCTTCAGTTAAAAAGTGGAAAGAACGTTTCTGAGAAACTGCTTTGTGTTCTGTTAATCCATCTCACAGAGGTACAGCATTCCCCTCAAGAAGTCGTTTACTAAGACTGTTCTTGTGAAATTTGCGAAGTGATATTTGGAAGTGCTTAGAGAACTATGGTGAAAAAGGAAATATCGTAAGGTAAAAACTGAAAAGAAGCTTTCTGAGAAACTGCTTTGTGTTTTGTTAATTCATCTCAGAGAGTTACAGCTTTCCGAACAAAAAGGCATTCACTAAGACTGATCTTGTGTTATTTTCAAATTGATATTTGGAAGCCCATAGAGGGCTATGGTGAAAAGGGAAATATCTTCAGTTAAAAACTGGAAAGAAGCTTTCTGAGAAACGGTTTTGTGTTCTCTTAGTTCATCTCACAGAGTTACAGCTTTCCCCTCAAGAAGCCTTTCACCAAGACTGTTCTTGTGGAATTTCCAAAGTGGTCTTTGGAAGTCCATACGTCGCTATGGTGAAAAAGGATATAGCTTCAGTTAAAAAGTGAAAAGAAGCTTTCCGAGGAACTGCTTTGTGATATGTGATTTCCTGTCACTGAGAAACAGCTGTATTTCGTAGAACTGTTGGCTAGGCTTATTTCTGTGGAATCTGAGAAATGTTACTTCGGATCTCTTTGAAGACTATAGGTCCAAAGGAAATATCCGCCACTAAAAGTGTGAAAGAAGCTTTCTGAGAAACTTCTTTGAGTTCTGTGAATTGATCTCACAGAGCTACAGTTTCCCCTCAAGAGGCCTTTCGCTAAGACTGTTCTCGTGGAATTTGCAAAGTGATATTTGGAAAACAATAGAGGGCTATGGTGAAAAAGGAAATATCCTAAGATAAAAACTGAAAAGAAGCTTTTTGAGAAACTGTTTTGCGTACCGTTAATTCATCTCACAGAGTTATAGCTTTCCCCTCAAGAAGCCGTTCATTAAGACTGTTGTTGTGAAATTTGCAAAATGATATTTGGAAGCTCATAGAGGGCTATGGTGAAAATGGAAATATCTTCAGTTAAAAACTGGAGAGAAGCTTTCTGAGAAACTGCTTTGTGTTCTGTTAATTCATACACAGAGTTACACCTTTCCTATCACGAATCCTTTCGCTAAGACTGTTCTTGTGGAGTTTACAAAGTGATATTTGGAAGCCCATAGAGGGGTACGGTTAAAAAGGAAATTTCCTCACATAAAAACTGGAAAGAAGCTTTCTGAGAAACTGCTTTGTGTTTTGTTAATTCATCTCACAGTATTACAGCTCTACCCTCAAGAAGCCCTTCACTAAGACTGTTCTTCTGGAATTTCCAAAGAGATATTTGGAAGCCCATAGAGCGCTATGGTGAAAAAGGAAATATCTTCAGTTAAAAACTGGAGAGAAGCTTTCTGAGAAACTTCTTTGTGTTCTGTTAATTCATGCACAGAGTTACAGCTTTCCTATCAAGAATCCTTTCGCTAAGACTGTTCTTGTGGAGTTTACAAAGTGATATTTGGAAGCCCATAGAGGGGTACGTTTAAAAAGGAAATTTCCTCACATAAAAACTGGAAAGAAGTTTTCTGAGAAACTGCTTTGTGTTCTGTTAATTCATCTCACAGAGTTACAGCTTACCCCTCAAGAAGCATTTCGCTAAGACTGTTCTTGTGGAATTTGCAATGTGATATTTGGAAGCCCATGGAGGGATATGGTGAAAAAGGAAATATCTTCAATTAAAAACTGGAAAGAAGCTTTCTGAGAAACTGCTTTGTTTTCTGTTAATTCATCTCACAGAGTTTCAGCTTTCCCCTCCAGATGTCTTTCGCTAAGACGGTTCTCGTGGAATTTGCAAAGTGATATTTGGAAGCCGTGAGAGGGCTATGGTGTAAAAGGAAATGTCCTCGGATCAAAAATGGAAAGAAGCTTTCCAACAAACTGTTTTGTGTTCTGTTAATTTATCTGGCAGTGTTTCAGCTTTCCCCTCAAGAAGCCGTTCGCTAAGACTGTTCTTGTGGAATTTGCAAAGTGATATTTGAAAGCCCGTCGAGTTCTATGGTGAAAAAGGAAATACCTTCAGTTAAAAACTGGAAAGAAACTTTCTGAGAAACTGCTTTGTATTCTGTTAATTCACCTCACAGAGTTTCAGCTTTCCCCTCTAGAAGCCTTTCGCTAAGACTGTTCTTGTGGAATTTGCAAAGTGATATTTGTAAGCCCATAGAAGTCGATGGTGAAAACGTAAATATCCTAAGATAAAAACTGAAAAGAACCATTCTGAGAAACTGCTTTGTGTTTTGTTAATTCATCTCACAGAGTTACAGGTTTCCCTTCAAGAAGCCTTTCGCTAAGACAGTTCTTGTGGAATATGCAAAGTGATATTTGGAAGCTCATAGTGACCTATAGTGAAAAAGGATATATCTTCAGTTAAAAACTGAAAAGAAGCTTTCTGAGAAACTGCTTTGTGATATATGACTTCCACTCACTGAGTTACAGCTGTATTTCGTAGAGCTGTTTGGCAGTCTTATTTCTGTGGAATCTGAGAACTGTTATTTCGGATCCCTTTGAAGACTGAAGGGCCAAAGGAAATATCCGTCGTTAAAGTTAGAAAGAAGCTTTCTGAGAAACTTCTTTGTGATTTGCGAATTCATTTCACAGAGTTACAGCTTTCCCCTCAAGAAGCCTTTCACTAAGATTATTCTTGCACAATTTGAAAAATGATATTTGGAAGCCAATAGACGGCTATGGTGAAAACGAAATATCCTCCGATAAAAACTGGAAAGAAGCTTTCTGAGAAATTGCTTTGTGTTCTTTTAATTCATCTCACAGACTTACAGCTTTCCCCTCAGGAAGTCTTTCGCTAAGACTGTTCTTGTGGAATTTGAAATGTGATATTTGGTAGCCCATAGAGCGCTATGGAGAAAAGGAAATATCTTCAGATAAAAACTGTAAAGAACATTCCTGAGAAACTGCTTTGTGTTCTGTTAATTCACCTAACAGAGTTACAGCTTTCCCCTCTAGAAGCCTTTTGCTAAGACTGTTCTTGCTGTATTTTCAAAGTGATATTTGGAAGCCCATAGAGGGCTACGGTGAAAAAGGATATAGCTTCAGTTAAAAACTGAAAGAGTCTTTCTGAGAAACGGTTTAGTATTATGTGACTTCCACTCACTGAGTTACAGCTCTATTTCCTAGAGCTGTTTGATAGCCTTATTTCTATGGAATCGGAGAACTGTTATTTTGGATCCCTTTGAAGACTATAGGGCCAAAGGAAATATCTGCCGCTAAAAGTGAGAAAGAAGCTTTCTGAGAAACTTCTCTGAGATCTGTTAATTCATCTCACAGAGTTACAGCATTCCACTCAAGAAGCCTTTCGCTAGGACTGTTCTTTTTGAATTTGCAAAGTGATATTTCGAAGCCCATAGACGGCTGTGGTGAAAAGGGAAATACCTTCAGTTAAAAAATGGAAAGAAGCTTTCTAAGAAACTGCTTGGTGTTCTGTTACTTCATCTCAAAGAGTTACAGCTTTACCCTCAAAAAGACTTTTGCTAAGACTCTTCTTGTGTAATACTCATAGTGATATTTGTAAGCCCTTATAGGGCTATGGTGAAAAAGGAAATATCCTAAGATAAAAGCTGAAAAGAAGCTTTCTGAGAAACTGCTTTGTGTTCTGTTAATTCACCTCACAGAGTTACAGCTTTCCCCTTAAGAAGCCTTTCGCTAAGACTGTTCTTGTGGAATTTGCAGAGTGGTATTTGTAAGCCCATAGAGGGCTATGGTGAAAAAGGAAATATCCTAAGATAAAAACTGAAAAGAACATTTCTGAGAAACTGCTTTGTGATACGTGACTTCCACTCACTGAGTGAGAGCTATATGTCATAGAGCTGTTTGCTAACCTTATTTCTGTGGAATCTGAGAAGGGATAATTCGGTTCTCGTTGAAGACTATAGGGCCAAAGGAAATATCCGCCATAAACGTGAGAAAGAAGCTTTCTGAGAAACAGCTTTCTGATCTGTGAATTCATCCCACAGAGTTACAGCTTTCCCCTGAGGAAGCCTTTCGCTATGACTGTTCTTGTGGAATTTGCAACGTGACATTTCGAAGGCCATAGAGAGCTATGGTGAAAAGGAAATATCTTCGGTTTAAAACGGGAAAGAAGCTTTCTGAGACACTGCGTTGTGTTCTGTTAATTCATCTCACAATGTTACAGCTTTCCCCTCACGAAGCCTTTCCCTAAGACTGTTCTTGTCGAATTTGGGAAGTGATATTTAGAAGCCTACAGAGGTCTACAGTGAAAAAGGAAATAACCTAAGATAAAAACTGAAAAGAAGCTTTCTGAAAAACTGCTTTGTGTTCTCTTAATTCATCTCACAGAGTTACAGCTTTCCTCTCAAGAATCCTTTCGCTAAGACTGTTCTTGTGCAATTTAGAACGTGATATTTAGAAGCCCATAGAGGGCTATGGAGAAAAAGGAAATGTCCTTAGATAAAAACTGGAAAGAAGCTTTCTGAGAAACTGCTTTGTGTTCTGTTAATTCACCTCACAGAGTTACAGCTTTCCCCTTAAGAAGCCTTTCGCTAAGACTGTTCTTGTGGAATTTGCAGAGTGGTATTTGTAAGCCCATAGAGGGCTATGGTGAAAAAGGAAATATCCTAAGATAAAAACTGAAAAGAACATTTCTGAGAAACTGCTTTGTGATACGTGACTTCCACTCACTGAGTGAGAGCTATATGTCATAGAGCTGTTTGCTAACCTTATTTCTGTGGAATCTGAAAAGGGATAATTCGGTTCCCTTTGAAGACTATAGGGCCAAAGGAAATATCCGCCATAAAAGTGAGAAAGAAGCTTTCTGAGAAACAGCTTTCTGATCTGTAAATTCATCCCACAGAGTTACAGCTTTCCCCTGAGGAAGCCTTTCGCTATGACTGTTCTTGTGGAATTTGCAAAGTGACATTTCGAAGCCCATAGAGAGCTATGGTGAAAAGGAAATATCTTCGGTTTAAAACGGGAAAGAAGCTTTCTGAGACACTGCGTTGTGTTCTGTTAATTCATCTCACAAAGTTACAGCTTTCCCCTCACGAAGCCTTTCCCTAAGACTGTTCTTGTCGAATTTGGGAAGTGATATTTAGAAGCCTACAGAGGTCTACAGTGAAAAAGGAAATAACCTAAGATAAAAACTGAAAAGAAGCTTTCTGAAAAACTGCTTTGTGTTCTCTTAATTCATCTCACAGAGTTACAGCTTTCCTCTCAAGAATCCTTTCGCTAAGACTGTTCTTGTGCAATTTAGAACGTGATATTTAGAAGCCCATAGAGGGCTATGGAGAAAAAGGAAATGTCCTTAGATAAAAACTGGAAAGAAGCTTTCTGAGAAACTGCTTTGTGTTCTGTTAATTCATCTCACAGAGTTACAGCTTTCCCCTCGAGAAGCCTTTCGCTATGACTGTTCTTGTGTAATTCGCAAAGTAATATTTGGAAGCCCATATAGGGTTATGGTGAAAAAAGGAATATCTTCAGTTAGAAACTGTATAGAAGCTTTCTGAGAAACTGCTTTGTTTTCTGTTAAATCATCTCACAGTGTTACAGCTTTCCCCTCAAGAAGTCTTTCGTTAAGACTGTTCTTGTGGAATTTGCAAAGTGAAATTTGGAAGCCCATAGAGGGCTATGGTGAAAAAGGAAATGTCCTCAGATGAAAACTAGAAAGAAGCTTCTTGAGAAACTACTTTGTGTTCCGTTAATTCATCTCACACAGTTACAGCTTTGCCCTCCAGAAACCGTTCATTAAGACCGTTCTTGTGGAATTTTCAAAGTGCTATTTGGAAACCCATAGGGGGCTATGGTGAAAAAGGAAATATCTTCAGTTATAAACTGGAAAGAAGTTTTCTGAGAAACTGCTTTGTGTTCTGTTAATTCATCTGACAGTGTTACACCTTTCCCCTCAAGAAGCATTCCGCTAAGACTGTTCTTGTGGAATTTGCAAAGTGACATTTGGAAGCCCATAGAGGGCTGTGGTGAAAAAGAAATTTCCTAAGATAAGAACTGAAAAGAAGCTTTCTGAGAAACGACTTTGTGTTCTGTTAATTCATCTTATAGAATTACAGCTTTCCCCTCAAGAAGTCGTTCAGTAAGACTGTTCTTGTGGAATTTGCAAAGTGATATTTGGAAGCCCATAGAGGACCATGGTGTAAAGGAAATATCTTCAGATAAAAACTGGAAAGTAGCTTTCTGAGAAATTGCTTTGTGTTCTGTTAATTCATCTCTCAGAATTACGGCTTTCCCCTCAAGAAAACTTTCGCTAAAGCTGTTTTTGTGGAATTTGGAAAAAGGTATATGGAAAACCATAGAGATCTATGGTTAAAAAGAAAATATCCTAAGATAAAAACTGAAAAGAAAATTTCTGAGAAACTGCTTTGTGTTCTCTGAATTCATCTCACAGACTTACAGCTTTCCCCTCAAGAAACCGTTCACTAAGACTGTCCTCGTTGATTTTGCAAAGTGATATTTGGAAGCCCATAGAGCGCTATGGGGAAAAAGGAAATATCTTCAGTTAAAAAGTGGAAAGAACGTTTCTGAGAAACTGCTTTGTGTTCTGTTAATCCATCTCACAGAGGTACAGCATTCCCCTCAAGAAGTCGTTTACTAAGACTGTTCTTGTGAAATTTGCGAAGTGATATTTGGAAGTGCTTAGAGAACTATGGTGAAAAAGGAAATATCGTAAGGTAAAAACTGAAAAGAAGCTTTCTGAGAAACTGCTTTGTGTTTTGTTAATTCATCTCAGAGAGTTACAGCTTTCCGAACAAAAAGGCATTCACTAAGACTGATCTTGTGTTATTTTCAAATTGATATTTGGAAGCCCATAGAGGGCTATGGTGAAAAGGGAAATATCTTCAGTTAAAAACTGGAAAGAAGCTTTCTGAGAAACGGTTTTGTGTTCTCTTAGTTCATCTCACAGAGTTACAGCTTTCCCCTCAAGAAGCCTTTCACCAAGACTGTTCTTGTGGAATTTCCAAAGTGGTCTTTGGAAGTCCATACATCGCTATGGTGAAAAAGGATATAGCTTCAGTTAAAAAGTGAAAAGAAGCTTTCCGAGGAACTGCTTTGTGATATGTGATTTCCTGTCACTGAGAAACAGCTGTATTTCGTAGAACTGTTGGCTAGGCTTATTTCTGTGGAATCTGAGAAATGTTACTTCGGATCTCTTTGAAGACTATAGGTCCAAAGGAAATATCCGCCACTAAAAGTGTGAAAGAAGCTTTCTGAGAAACTTCTTTGAGTTCTGTGAATTGATCTCACAGAGCTACAGTTTCCCCTCAAGAGGCCTTTCGCTAAGACTGTTCTCGTGGAATTTGCAAAGTGATATTTGGAAAACAATAGAGGGCTATGGTGAAAAAGGAAATATCCTAAGATAAAAACTGAAAAGAAGCTTTTTGAGAAACTGTTTTGCGTACCGTTAATTCATCTCACAGAGTTATAGCTTTCCCCTCAAGAAGCCGTTCATTAAGACTGTTGTTGTGAAATTTGCAAAATGATATTTGGAAGCTCATAGAGGGCTATGGTGAAAATGGAAATATCTTCAGTTAAAAACTGGAGAGAAGCTTTCTGAGAAACTGCTTTGTGTTCTGTTAATTCATACACAGAGTTACACCTTTCCTATCACGAATCCTTTCGCTAAGACTGTTCTTGTGGAGTTTACAAAGTGATATTTGGAAGCCCATAGAGGGGTACGGTTAAAAAGGAAATTTCCTCACATAAAAACTGGAAAGAAGCTTTCTGAGAAACTGCTTTGTGTTTTGTTAATTCATCTCACAGTATTACAGCTCTACCCTCAAGAAGCCCTTCACTAAGACTGTTCTTCTGGAATTTCCAAAGAGATATTTGGAAGCCCATAGAGCGCTATGGTGAAAAAGGAAATATCTTCAGTTAAAAACTGGAGAGAAGCTTTCTGAGAAACTTCTTTGTGTTCTGTTAATTCATGCACAGAGTTACAGCTTTCCTATCAAGAATCCTTTCGCTAAGACTGTTCTTGTGGAGTTTACAAAGTGATATTTGGAAGCCCATAGAGGGGTACGTTTAAAAAGGAAATTTCCTCACATAAAAACTGGAAAGAAGTTTTCTGAGAAACTGCTTTGTGTTCTGTTAATTCATCTCACAGAGTTACAGCTTACCCCTCAAGAAGCATTTCGCTAAGACTGTTCTTGTGGAATTTGCAATGTGATATTTGGAAGCCCATGGAGGGATATGGTGAAAAAGGAAATATCTTCAATTAAAAACTGGAAAGAAGCTTTCTGAGAAACTGCTTTGTTTTCTGTTAATTCATCTCACAGAGTTTCAGCTTTCCCCTCCAGATGTCTTTCGCTAAGACGGTTCTCGTGGAATTTGCAAAGTGATATTTGGAAGCCGTGAGAGGGCTATGGTGTAAAAGGAAATGTCCTCGGATCAAAAATGGAAAGAAGCTTTCCAACAAACTGTTTTGTGTTCTGTTAATTTATCTGGCAGTGTTTCAGCTTTCCCCTCAAGAAGCCGTTCGCTAAGACTGTTCTTGTGGAATTTGCAAAGTGATATTTGAAAGCCCGTCGAGTTCTATGGTGAAAAAGGAAATACCTTCAGTTAAAAACTGGAAAGAAACTTTCTGAGAAACTGCTTTGTATTCTGTTAATTCACCTCACAGAGTTTCAGCTTTCCCCTCTAGAAGCCTTTCGCTAAGACTGTTCTTGTGGAATTTGCAAAGTGATATTTGTAAGCCCATAGAAGTCGATGGTGAAAACGTAAATATCCTAAGATAAAAACTGAAAAGAACCATTCTGAGAAACTGCTTTGTGTTTTGTTAATTCATCTCACAGAGTTACAGGTTTCCCTTCAAGAAGCCTTTCGCTAAGACAGTTCTTGTGGAATATGCAAAGTGATATTTGGAAGCTCATAGTGACCTATAGTGAAAAAGGATATATCTTCAGTTAAAAACTGAAAAGAAGCTTTCTGAGAAACTGCTTTGTGATATATGACTTCCACTCACTGAGTTACAGCTGTATTTCGTAGAGCTGTTTGGCAGTCTTATTTCTGTGGAATCTGAGAACTGTTATTTCGGATCCCTTTGAAGACTGAAGGGCCAAAGGAAATATCCGTCGTTAAAGTTAGAAAGAAGCTTTCTGAGAAACTTCTTTGTGATTTGCGAATTCATTTCACAGAGTTACAGCTTTCCCCTCAAGAAGCCTTTCGCTAAGATTATTCTTGCACAATTTGAAAAATGATATTTGGAAGCCAATAGACGGCTATGGTGAAAACGAAATATCCTCCGATAAAAACTGGAAAGAAGCTTTCTGAGAAATTGCTTTGTGTTCTTTTAATTCATCTCACAGACTTACAGCTTTCCCCTCAGGAAGTCTTTCGCTAAGACTGTTCTTGTGGAATTTGAAATGTGATATTTGGTAGCCCATAGAGCGCTATGGAGAAAAGGAAATATCTTCAGATAAAAACTGTAAAGAACATTCCTGAGAAACTGCTTTGTGTTCTGTTAATTCACCTAACAGAGTTACAGCTTTCCCCTCTAGAAGCCTTTTGCTAAGACTGTTCTTGCTGTATTTTCAAAGTGATATTTGGAAGCCCATAGAGGGCTACGGTGAAAAAGGATATAGCTTCAGTTAAAAACTGAAAGAGTCTTTCTGAGAAACGGTTTAGTATTATGTGACTTCCACTCACTGAGTTACAGCTCTATTTCCTAGAGCTGTTTGATAGCCTTATTTCTATGGAATCGGAGAACTGTTATTTTGGATCCCTTTGAAGACTATAGGGCCAAAGGAAATATCTGCCGCTAAAAGTGAGAAAGAAGCTTTCTGAGAAACTTCTCTGAGATCTGTTAATTCATCTCACAGAGTTACAGCATTCCACTCAAGAAGCCTTTCGCTAGGACTGTTCTTTTTGAATTTGCAAAGTGATATTTCGAAGCCCATAGACGGCTGTGGTGAAAAGGGAAATACCTTCAGTTAAAAAATGGAAAGAAGCTTTCTAAGAAACTGCTTGGTGTTCTGTTACTTCATCTCAAAGAGTTACAGCTTTACCCTCAAAAAGACTTTTGCTAAGACTCTTCTTGTGTAATACTCATAGTGATATTTGTAAGCCCTTATAGGGCTATGGTGAAAAAGGAAATATCCTAAGATAAAAGCTGAAAAGAAGCTTTCTGAGAAACTGCTTTGTGTTCTGTTAATTCACCTCACAGAGTTACAGCTTTCCCCTTAAGAAGCCTTTCGCTAAGACTGTTCTTGTGGAATTTGCAGAGTGGTATTTGTAAGCCCATAGAGGGCTATGGTGAAAAAGGAAATATCCTAAGATAAAAACTGAAAAGAACATTTCTGAGAAACTGCTTTGTGATACGTGACTTCCACTCACTGAGTGAGAGCTATATGTCATAGAGCTGTTTGCTAACCTTATTTCTGTGGAATCTGAGAAGGGATAATTCGGTTCTCGTTGAAGACTATAGGGCCAAAGGAAATATCCGCCATAAACGTGAGAAAGAAGCTTTCTGAGAAACAGCTTTCTGATCTGTGAATTCATCCCACAGAGTTACAGCTTTCCCCTGAGGAAGCCTTTCGCTATGACTGTTCTTGTGGAATTTGCAACGTGACATTTCGAAGGCCATAGAGAGCTATGGTGAAAAGGAAATATCTTCGGTTTAAAACGGGAAAGAAGCTTTCTGAGACACTGCGTTGTGTTCTGTTAATTCATCTCACAATGTTACAGCTTTCCCCTCACGAAGCCTTTCCCTAAGACTGTTCTTGTCGAATTTGGGAAGTGATATTTAGAAGCCTACAGAGGTCTACAGTGAAAAAGGAAATAACCTAAGATAAAAACTGAAAATAAGCTTTCTGAAAAACTGCTTTGTGTTCTCTTAATTCATCTCACAGAGTTACAGCTTTCCTCTCAAGAATCCTTTCGCTAAGACTGTTCTTGTGCAATTTAGAACGTGATATTTAGAAGCCCATAGAGGGCTATGGAGAAAAAGGAAATGTCCTTAGATAAAAACTGGAAAGAAGCTTTCTGAGAAACTGCTTTGTGTTCTGTTAATTCACCTCACAGAGTTACAGCTTTCCCCTTAAGAAGCCTTTCGCTAAGACTGTTCTTGTGGAATTTGCAGAGTGGTATTTGTAAGCCCATAGAGGGCTATGGTGAAAAAGGAAATATCCTAAGATAAAAACTGAAAAGAACATTTCTGAGAAACTGCTTTGTGATACGTGACTTCCACTCACTGAGTGAGAGCTATATGTCATAGAGCTGTTTGCTAACCTTATTTCTGTGGAATCTGAAAAGGGATAATTCGGTTCCCTTTGAAGACTATAGGGCCAAAGGAAATATCCGCCATAAAAGTGAGAAAGAAGCTTTCTGAGAAACAGCTTTCTGATCTGTAAATTCATCCCACAGAGTTACAGCTTTCCCCTGAGGAAGCCTTTCGCTATGACTGTTCTTGTGGAATTTGCAAAGTGACATTTCGAAGCCCATAGAGAGCTATGGTGAAAAGGAAATATCTTCGGTTTAAAACGGGAAAGAAGCTTTCTGAGACACTGCGTTGTGTTCTGTTAATTCATCTCACAAAGTTACAGCTTTCCCCTCACGAAGCCTTTCCCTAAGACTGTTCTTGTCGAATTTGGGAAGTGATATTTAGAAGCCTACAGAGGTCTACAGTGAAAAAGGAAATAACCTAAGATAAAAACTGAAAATAAGCTTTCTGAAAAACTGCTTTGTGTTCTCTTAATTCATCTCACAGAGTTACAGCTTTCCTCTCAAGAATCCTTTTGCTAAGACTGTTCTTGTGCAATTTAGAACGTGATATTTAGAAGCCCATAGAGGGCTATGGAGAAAAAGGAAATGTCCTTAGATAAAAACTGGAAAGAAGCTTTCTGAGAAACTGCTTTGTGTTCTGTTAATTCATCTCACAGAGTTACAGCTTTCCCCTCGAGAAGCCTTTCGCTATGACTGTTCTTGTGTAATTCGCAAAGTAATATTTGGAAGCCCATATAGGGTTATGGTGAAAAAAGGAATATCTTCAGTTAGAAACTGTATAGAAGCTTTCTGAGAAACTGCTTTGTTTTCTGTTAAATCATCTCACAGTGTTACAGCTTTCCCCTCAAGAAGTCTTTCGTTAAGACTGTTCTTGTGGAATTTGCAAAGTGAAATTTGGAAGCCCATAGAGGGCTATGGTGAAAAAGGAAATGTCCTCAGATGAAAACTAGAAAGAAGCTTCTTGAGAAACTACTTTGTGTTCCGTTAATTCATCTCACACAGTTACAGCTTTGCCCTCCAGAAACCGTTCATTAAGACCGTTCTTGTGGAATTTTCAAAGTGCTATTTGGAAACCCATAGGGGGCTATGGTGAAAAAGGAAATATCTTCAGTTATAAACTGGAAAGAAGTTTTCTGAGAAACTGCTTTGTGTTCTGTTAATTCATCTGACAGTGTTACACCTTTCCCCTCAAGAAGCATTCCGCTAAGACTGTTCTTGTGGAATTTGCAAAGTGACATTTGGAAGCCCATAGAGGGCTGTGGTGAAAAAGAAATTTCCTAAGATAAGAACTGAAAAGAAGCTTTCTGAGAAACGACTTTGTGTTCTGTTAATTCATCTTATAGAATTACAGCTTTCCCCTCAAGAAGTCGTTCAGTAAGACTGTTCTTGTGGAATTTGCAAAGTGATATTTGGAAGCCCATAGAGGACCATGGTGTAAAGGAAATATCTTCAGATAAAAACTGGAAAGTAGCTTTCTGAGAAATTGCTTTGTGTTCTGTTAATTCATCTCTCAGAATTACGGCTTTCCCCTCAAGAAAACTTTCGCTAAAGCTGTTTTTGTGGAATTTGGAAAAAGGTATATGGAAAACCATAGAGATCTATGGTTAAAAAGAAAATATCCTAAGATAAAAACTGAAAAGAAAATTTCTGAGAAACTGCTTTGTGTTCTCTGAATTCATCTCACAGACTTACAGCTTTCCCCTCAAGAAACCGTTCACTAAGACTGTCCTCGTTGATTTTGCAAAGTGATATTTGGAAGCCCATAGAGCGCTATGGGGAAAAAGGAAATATCTTCAGTTAAAAAGTGGAAAGAACGTTTCTGAGAAACTGCTTTGTGTTCTGTTAATCCATCTCACAGAGGTACAGCATTCCCCTCAAGAAGTCGTTTACTAAGACTGTTCTTGTGAAATTTGCGAAGTGATATTTGGAAGTGCTTAGAGAACTATGGTGAAAAAGGAAATATCGTAAGGTAAAAACTGAAAAGAAGCTTTCTGAGAAACTGCTTTGTGTTTTGTTAATTCATCTCAGAGAGTTACAGCTTTCCGAACAAAAAGGCATTCACTAAGACTGATCTTGTGTTATTTTCAAATTGATATTTGGAAGCCCATAGAGGGCTATGGTGAAAAGGGAAATATCTTTAGTTAAAAACTGGAAAGAAGCTTTCTGAGAAACGGTTTTGTGTTCTCTTAGTTCATCTCACAGAGTTACAGCTTTCCCCTCAAGAAGCCTTTCACCAAGACTGTTCTTGTGGAATTTCCAAAGTGGTCTTTGGAAGTCCATACATCGCTATGGTGAAAAAGGATATAGCTTCAGTTAAAAAGTGAAAAGAAGCTTTCCGAGGAACTGCTTTGTGATATGTGATTTCCTGTCACTGAGAAACAGCTGTATTTCGTAGAACTGTTGGCTAGGCTTATTTCTGTGGAATCTGAGAAATGTTACTTCGGATCTCTTTGAAGACTATAGGTCCAAAGGAAATATCCGCCACTAAAAGTGTGAAAGAAGCTTTCTGAGAAACTTCTTTGAGTTCTGTGAATTGATCTCACAGAGCTACAGTTTCCCCTCAAGAGGCCTTTCGCTAAGACTGTTCTCGTGGAATTTGCAAAGTGATATTTGGAAAACAATAGAGGGCTATGGTGAAAAAGGAAATATCCTAAGATAAAAACTGAAAAGAAGCTTTTTGAGAAACTGTTTTGCGTACCGTTAATTCATCTCACAGAGTTATAGCTTTCCCCTCAAGAAGCCGTTCATTAAGACTGTTGTTGTGAAATTTGCAAAATGATATTTGGAAGCTCATAGAGGGCTATGGTGAAAATGGAAATATCTTCAGTTAAAAACTGGAGAGAAGCTTTCTGAGAAACTGCTTTGTGTTCTGTTAATTCATACACAGAGTTACACCTTTCCTATCACGAATCCTTTCGCTAAGACTGTTCTTGTGGAGTTTACAAAGTGATATTTGGAAGCCCATAGAGGGGTACGGTTAAAAAGGAAATTTCCTCACATAAAAACTGGAAAGAAGCTTTCTGAGAAACTGCTTTGTGTTTTGTTAATTCATCTCACAGTATTACAGCTCTACCCTCAAGAAGCCCTTCACTAAGACTGTTCTTCTGGAATTTCCAAAGAGATATTTGGAAGCCCATAGAGCGCTATGGTGAAAAAGGAAATATCTTCAGTTAAAAACTGGAGAGAAGCTTTCTGAGAAACTTCTTTGTGTTCTGTTAATTCATGCACAGAGTTACAGCTTTCCTATCAAGAATCCTTTCGCTAAGACTGTTCTTGTGGAGTTTACAAAGTGATATTTGGAAGCCCATAGAGGGGTACGTTTAAAAAGGAAATTTCCTCACATAAAAACTGGAAAGAAGTTTTCTGAGAAACTGCTTTGTGTTCTGTTAATTCATCTCACAGAGTTACAGCTTACCCCTCAAGAAGCATTTCGCTAAGACTGTTCTTGTGGAATTTGCAATGTGATATTTGGAAGCCCATGGAGGGATATGGTGAAAAAGGAAATATCTTCAATTAAAAACTGGAAAGAAGCTTTCTGAGAAACTGCTTTGTTTTCTGTTAATTCATCTCACAGAGTTTCAGCTTTCCCCTCCAGATGTCTTTCGCTAAGACGGTTCTCGTGGAATTTGCAAAGTGATATTTGGAAGCCGTGAGAGGGCTATGGTGTAAAAGGAAATGTCCTCGGATCAAAAATGGAAAGAAGCTTTCCAACAAACTGTTTTGTGTTCTGTTAATTTATCTGGCAGTGTTTCAGCTTTCCCCTCAAGAAGCCGTTCGCTAAGACTGTTCTTGTGGAATTTGCAAAGTGATATTTGAAAGCCCGTCGAGTTCTATGGTGAAAAAGGAAATACCTTCAGTTAAAAACTGGAAAGAAACTTTCTGAGAAACTGCTTTGTATTCTGTTAATTCACCTCACAGAGTTTCAGCTTTCCCCTCTAGAAGCCTTTCGCTAAGACTGTTCTTGTGGAATTTGCAAAGTGATATTTGTAAGCCCATAGAAGTCGATGGTGAAAACGTAAATATCCTAAGATAAAAACTGAAAAGAACCATTCTGAGAAACTGCTTTGTGTTTTGTTAATTCATCTCACAGAGTTACAGGTTTCCCTTCAAGAAGCCTTTCGCTAAGACAGTTCTTGTGGAATATGCAAAGTGATATTTGGAAGCTCATAGTGACCTATAGTGAAAAAGGATATATCTTCAGTTAAAAACTGAAAAGAAGCTTTCTGAGAAACTGCTTTGTGATATATGACTTCCACTCACTGAGTTACAGCTGTATTTCGTAGAGCTGTTTGGCAGTCTTATTTCTGTGGAATCTGAGAACTGTTATTTCGGATCCCTTTGAAGACTGAAGGGCCAAAGGAAATATCCGTCGTTAAAGTTAGAAAGAAGCTTTCTGAGAAACTTCTTTGTGATTTGCGAATTCATTTCACAGAGTTACAGCTTTCCCCTCAAGAAGCCTTTCGCTAAGATTATTCTTGCACAATTTGAAAAATGATATTTGGAAGCCAATAGACGGCTATGGTGAAAACGAAATATCCTCTGATAAAAACTGGAAAGAAGCTTTCTGAGAAATTGCTTTGTGTTCTTTTAATTCATCTCACAGACTTACAGCTTTCCCCTCAGGAAGTCTTTCGCTAAGACTGTTCTTGTGGAATTTGAAATGTGATATTTGGTAGCCCATAGAGCGCTATGGAGAAAAGGAAATATCTTCAGATAAAAACTGTAAAGAACATTCCTGAGAAACTGCTTTGTGTTCTGTTAATTCACCTAACAGAGTTACAGCTTTCCCCTCTAGAAGCCTTTTGCTAAGACTGTTCTTGCTGTATTTTCAAAGTGATATTTGGAAGCCCATAGAGGGCTACGGTGAAAAAGGATATAGCTTCAGTTAAAAACTGAAAGAGTCTTTCTGAGAAACGGTTTAGTATTATGTGACTTCCACTCACTGAGTTACAGCTCTATTTCCTAGAGCTGTTTGATAGCCTTATTTCTATGGAATCGGAGAACTGTTATTTTGGATCCCTTTGAAGACTATAGGGCCAAAGGAAATATCTGCCGCTAAAAGTGAGAAAGAAGCTTTCTGAGAAACTTCTCTGAGATCTGTTAATTCATCTCACAGAGTTACAGCATTCCACTCAAGAAGCCTTTCGCTAGGACTGTTCTTTTTGAATTTGCAAAGTGATATTTCGAAGCCCATAGACGGCTGTGGTGAAAAGGGAAATACCTTCAGTTAAAAAATGGAAAGAAGCTTTCTAAGAAACTGCTTGGTGTTCTGTTACTTCATCTCAAAGAGTTACAGCTTTACCCTCAAAAAGACTTTTGCTAAGACTCTTCTTGTGTAATACTCATAGTGATATTTGTAAGCCCTTATAGGGCTATGGTGAAAAAGGAAATATCCTAAGATAAAAGCTGAAAAGAAGCTTTCTGAGAAACTGCTTTGTGTTCTGTTAATTCACCTCACAGAGTTACAGCTTTCCCCTTAAGAAGCCTTTCGCTAAGACTGTTCTTGTGGAATTTGCAGAGTGGTATTTGTAAGCCCATAGAGGGCTATGGTGAAAAAGGAAATATCCTAAGATAAAAACTGAAAAGAACATTTCTGAGAAACTGCTTTGTGATACGTGACTTCCACTCACTGAGTGAGAGCTATATGTCATAGAGCTGTTTGCTAACCTTATTTCTGTGGAATCTGAGAAGGGATAATTCGGTTCTCGTTGAAGACTATAGGGCCAAAGGAAATATCCGCCATAAACGTGAGAAAGAAGCTTTCTGAGAAACAGCTTTCTGATCTGTGAATTCATCCCACAGAGTTACAGCTTTCCCCTGAGGAAGCCTTTCGCTATGACTGTTCTTGTGGAATTTGCAACGTGACATTTCGAAGGCCATAGAGAGCTATGGTGAAAAGGAAATATCTTCGGTTTAAAACGGGAAAGAAGCTTTCTGAGACACTGCGTTGTGTTCTGTTAATTCATCTCACAATGTTACAGCTTTCCCCTCACGAAGCCTTTCCCTAAGACTGTTCTTGTCGAATTTGGGAAGTGATATTTAGAAGCCTACAGAGGTCTACAGTGAAAAAGGAAATAACCTAAGATAAAAACTGAAAATAAGCTTTCTGAAAAACTGCTTTGTGTTCTCTTAATTCATCTCACAGAGTTACAGCTTTCCTCTCAAGAATCCTTTCGCTAAGACTGTTCTTGTGCAATTTAGAACGTGATATTTAGAAGCCCATAGAGGGCTATGGAGAAAAAGGAAATGTCCTTAGATAAAAACTGGAAAGAAGCTTTCTGAGAAACTGCTTTGTGTTCTGTTAATTCACCTCACAGAGTTACAGCTTTCCCCTTAAGAAGCCTTTCGCTAAGACTGTTCTTGTGGAATTTGCAGAGTGGTATTTGTAAGCCCATAGAGGGCTATGGTGAAAAAGGAAATATCCTAAGATAAAAACTGAAAAGAACATTTCTGAGAAACTGCTTTGTGATACGTGACTTCCACTCACTGAGTGAGAGCTATATGTCATAGAGCTGTTTGCTAACCTTATTTCTGTGGAATCTGAAAAGGGATAATTCGGTTCCCTTTGAAGACTATAGGGCCAAAGGAAATATCCGCCATAAAAGTGAGAAAGAAGCTTTCTGAGAAACAGCTTTCTGATCTGTAAATTCATCCCACAGAGTTACAGCTTTCCCCTGAGGAAGCCTTTCGCTATGACTGTTCTTGTGGAATTTGCAAAGTGACATTTCGAAGCCCATAGAGAGCTATGGTGAAAAGGAAATATCTTCGGTTTAAAACGGGAAAGAAGCTTTCTGAGACACTGCGTTGTGTTCTGTTAATTCATCTCACAAAGTTACAGCTTTCCCCTCACGAAGCCTTTCCCTAAGACTGTTCTTGTCGAATTTGGGAAGTGATATTTAGAAGCCTACAGAGGTCTGCAGTGAAAAAGGAAATAACCTAAGATAAAAACTGAAAAGAAGCTTTCTGAAAAACTGCTTTGTGTTCTCTTAATTCATCTCACAGAGTTACAGCTTTCCTCTCAAGAATCCTTTCGCTAAGACTGTTCTTGTGCAATTTAGAACGTGATATTTAGAAGCCCATAGAGGGCTATGGAGAAAAAGGAAATGTCCTTAGATAAAAACTGGAAAGAAGCTTTCTGAGAAACTGCTTTGTGTTCTGTTAATTCATCTCACAGAGTTACAGCTTTCCCCTCGAGAAGCCTTTCGCTATGACTGTTCTTGTGTAATTCGCAAAGTAATATTTGGAAGCCCATATAGGGTTATGGTGAAAAAAGGAATATCTTCAGTTAGAAACTGTATAGAAGCTTTCTGAGAAACTGCTTTGTTTTCTGTTAAATCATCTCACAGTGTTACAGCTTTCCCCTCAAGAAGTCTTTCGTTAAGACTGTTCTTGTGGAATTTGCAAAGTGAAATTTGGAAGCCCATAGAGGGCTATGGTGAAAAAGGAAATGTCCTCAGATGAAAACTAGAAAGAAGCTTCTTGAGAAACTACTTTGTGTTCCGTTAATTCATCTCACACAGTTACAGCTTTGCCCTCCAGAAACCGTTCATTAAGACCGTTCTTGTGGAATTTTCAAAGTGCTATTTGGAAACCCATAGGGGGCTATGGTGAAAAAGGAAATATCTTCAGTTATAAACTGGAAAGAAGTTTTCTGAGAAACTGCTTTGTGTTCTGTTAATTCATCTGACAGTGTTACACCTTTCCCCTCAAGAAGCATTCCGCTAAGACTGTTCTTGTGGAATTTGCAAAGTGACATTTGGAAGCCCATAGAGGGCTGTGGTGAAAAAGAAATTTCCTAAGATAAGAACTGAAAAGAAGCTTTCTGAGAAACGACTTTGTGTTCTGTTAATTCATCTTATAGAATTACAGCTTTCCCCTCAAGAAGTCGTTCAGTAAGACTGTTCTTGTGGAATTTGCAAAGTGATATTTGGAAGCCCATAGAGGACCATGGTGTAAAGGAAATATCTTCAGATAAAAACTGGAAAGTAGCTTTCTGAGAAATTGCTTTGTGTTCTGTTAATTCATCTCTCAGAATTACGGCTTTCCCCTCAAGAAAACTTTCGCTAAAGCTGTTTTTGTGGAATTTGGAAAAAGGTATATGGAAAACCATAGAGATCTATGGTTAAAAAGAAAATATCCTAAGATAAAAACTGAAAAGAAAATTTCTGAGAAACTGCTTTGTGTTCTCTGAATTCATCTCACAGACTTACAGCTTTCCCCTCAAGAAACCGTTCACTAAGACTGTCCTCGTTGATTTTGCAAAGTGATATTTGGAAGCCCATAGAGCGCTATGGGGAAAAAGGAAATATCTTCAGTTAAAAAGTGGAAAGAACGTTTCTGAGAAACTGCTTTGTGTTCTGTTAATCCATCTCACAGAGGTACAGCATTCCCCTCAAGAAGTCGTTTACTAAGACTGTTCTTGTGAAATTTGCGAAGTGATATTTGGAAGTGCTTAGAGAACTATGGTGAAAAAGGAAATATCGTAAGGTAAAAACTGAAAAGAAGCTTTCTGAGAAACTGCTTTGTGTTTTGTTAATTCATCTCAGAGAGTTACAGCTTTCCGAACAAAAAGGCATTCACTAAGACTGATCTTGTGTTATTTTCAAATTGATATTTGGAAGCCCATAGAGGGCTATGGTGAAAAGGGAAATATCTTCAGTTAAAAACTGGAAAGAAGCTTTCTGAGAAACGGTTTTGTGTTCTCTTAGTTCATCTCACAGAGTTACAGCTTTCCCCTCAAGAAGCCTTTCACCAAGACTGTTCTTGTGGAATTTCCAAAGTGGTCTTTGGAAGTCCATACATCGCTATGGTGAAAAAGGATATAGCTTCAGTTAAAAAGTGAAAAGAAGCTTTCCGAGGAACTGCTTTGTGATATGTGATTTCCTGTCACTGAGAAACAGCTGTATTTCGTAGAACTGTTGGCTAGGCTTATTTCTGTGGAATCTGAGAAATGTTACTTCGGATCTCTTTGAAGACTATAGGTCCAAAGGAAATATCCGCCACTAAAAGTGTGAAAGAAGCTTTCTGAGAAACTTCTTTGAGTTCTGTGAATTGATCTCACAGAGCTACAGTTTCCCCTCAAGAGGCCTTTCGCTAAGACTGTTCTCGTGGAATTTGCAAAGTGATATTTGGAAAACAATAGAGGGCTATGGTGAAAAAGGAAATATCCTAAGATAAAAACTGAAAAGAAGCTTTTTGAGAAACTGTTTTGCGTACCGTTAATTCATCTCACAGAGTTATAGCTTTCCCCTCAAGAAGCCGTTCATTAAGACTGTTGTTGTGAAATTTGCAAAATGATATTTGGAAGCTCATAGAGGGCTATGGTGAAAATGGAAATATCTTCAGTTAAAAACTGGAGAGAAGCTTTCTGAGAAACTGCTTTGTGTTCTGTTAATTCATACACAGAGTTACACCTTTCCTATCACGAATCCTTTTGCTAAGACTGTTCTTGTGGAGTTTACAAAGTGATATTTGGAAGCCCATAGAGGGGTACGGTTAAAAAGGAAATTTCCTCACATAAAAACTGGAAAGAAGCTTTCTGAGAAACTGCTTTGTGTTTTGTTAATTCATCTCACAGTATTACAGCTCTACCCTCAAGAAGCCCTTCACTAAGACTGTTCTTCTGGAATTTCCAAAGAGATATTTGGAAGCCCATAGAGTGCTATGGTGAAAAAGGAAATATCTTCAGTTAAAAACTGGAGAGAAGCTTTCTGAGAAACTTCTTTGTGTTCTGTTAATTCATGCACAGAGTTACAGCTTTCCTATCAAGAATCCTTTCGCTAAGACTGTTCTTGTGGAGTTTACAAAGTGATATTTGGAAGCCCATAGAGGGGTACGTTTAAAAAGGAAATTTCCTCACATAAAAACTGGAAAGAAGTTTTCTGAGAAACTGCTTTGTGTTCTGTTAATTCATCTCACAGAGTTACAGCTTACCCCTCAAGAAGCATTTCGCTAAGACTGTTCTTGTGGAATTTGCAATGTGATATTTGGAAGCCCATGGAGGGATATGGTGAAAAAGGAAATATCTTCAATTAAAAACTGGAAAGAAGCTTTCTGAGAAACTGCTTTGTTTTCTGTTAATTCATCTCACAGAGTTTCAGCTTTCCCCTCCAGATGTCTTTCGCTAAGACGGTTCTCGTGGAATTTGCAAAGTGATATTTGGAAGCCGTGAGAGGGCTATGGTGTAAAAGGAAATGTCCTCGGATCAAAAATGGAAAGAAGCTTTCCAACAAACTGTTTTGTGTTCTGTTAATTTATCTGGCAGTGTTTCAGCTTTCCCCTCAAGAAGCCGTTCGCTAAGACTGTTCTTGTGGAATTTGCAAAGTGATATTTGAAAGCCCGTCGAGTTCTATGGTGAAAAAGGAAATACCTTCAGTTAAAAACTGGAAAGAAACTTTCTGAGAAACTGCTTTGTATTCTGTTAATTCACCTCACAGAGTTTCAGCTTTCCCCTCTAGAAGCCTTTCGCTAAGACTGTTCTTGTGGAATTTGCAAAGTGATATTTGTAAGCCCATAGAAGTCGATGGTGAAAACGTAAATATCCTAAGATAAAAACTGAAAAGAACCATTCTGAGAAACTGCTTTGTGTTTTGTTAATTCATCTCACAGAGTTACAGGTTTCCCTTCAAGAAGCCTTTCGCTAAGACAGTTCTTGTGGAATATGCAAAGTGATATTTGGAAGCTCATAGTGACCTATAGTGAAAAAGTATATATCTTCAGTTAAAAACTGAAAAGAAGCTTTCTGAGAAACTGCTTTGTGATATATGACTTCCACTCACTGAGTTACAGCTGTATTTCGTAGAGCTGTTTGGCAGTCTTATTTCTGTGGAATCTGAGAACTGTTATTTCGGATCCCTTTGAAGACTGAAGGGCCAAAGGAAATATCCGTCGTTAAAGTTAGAAAGAAGCTTTCTGAGAAACTTCTTTGTGATTTGCGAATTCATTTCACAGAGTTACAGCTTTCCCCTCAAGAAGCCTTTCGCTAAGATTATTCTTGCACAATTTGAAAAATGATATTTGGAAGCCAATAGACGGCTATGGTGAAAACGAAATATCCTCCGATAAAAACTGGAAAGAAGCTTTCTGAGAAATTGCTTTGTGTTCTTTTAATTCATCTCACAGACTTACAGCTTTCCCCTCAGGAAGTCTTTCGCTAAGACTGTTCTTGTGGAATTTGAAATGTGATATTTGGTAGCCCATAGAGCGCTATGGAGAAAAGGAAATATCTTCAGATAAAAACTGTAAAGAACATTCCTGAGAAACTGCTTTGTGTTCTGTTAATTCACCTAACAGAGTTACAGCTTTCCCCTCTAGAAGCCTTTTGCTAAGACTGTTCTTGCTGTATTTTCAAAGTGATATTTGGAAGCCCATAGAGGGCTACGGTGAAAAAGGATATAGCTTCAGTTAAAAACTGAAAGAGTCTTTCTGAGAAACGGTTTAGTATTATGTGACTTCCACTCACTGAGTTACAGCTCTATTTCCTAGAGCTGTTTGATAGCCTTATTTCTATGGAATCGGAGAACTGTTATTTTGGATCCCTTTGAAGACTATAGGGCCAAAGGAAATATCTGCCGCTAAAAGTGAGAAAGAAGCTTTCTGAGAAACTTCTCTGAGATCTGTTAATTCATCTCACAGAGTTACAGCATTCCACTCAAGAAGCCTTTCGCTAGGACTGTTCTTTTTGAATTTGCAAAGTGATATTTCGAAGCCCATAGACGGCTGTGGTGAAAAGGGAAATACCTTCAGTTAAAAAATGGAAAGAAGCTTTCTAAGAAACTGCTTGGTGTTCTGTTACTTCATCTCAAAGAGTTACAGCTTTACCCTCAAAAAGACTTTTGCTAAGACTCTTCTTGTGTAATACTCATAGTGATATTTGTAAGCCCTTATAGGGCTATGGTGAAAAAGGAAATATCCTAAGATAAAAGCTGAAAAGAAGCTTTCTGAGAAACTGCTTTGTGTTCTGTTAATTCACCTCACAGAGTTACAGCTTTCCCCTTAAGAAGCCTTTTGGTAAGACTGTTCTTGTGGAATTTGCAGAGTGGTATTTGTAAGCCCATAGAGGGCTATGGTGAAAAAGGAAATATCCTAAGATAAAAACTGAAAAGAACATTTCTGAGAAACTGCTTTGTGATACGTGACTTCCACTCACTGAGTGAGAGCTATATGTCATAGAGCTGTTTGCTAACCTTATTTCTGTGGAATCTGAGAAGGGATAATTCGGTTCTCGTTGAAGACTATAGGGCCAAAGGAAATATCCGCCATAAACGTGAGAAAGAAGCTTTCTGAGAAACAGCTTTCTGATCTGTGAATTCATCCCACAGAGTTACAGCTTTCCCCTGAGGAAGCCTTTCGCTATGACTGTTCTTGTGGAATTTGCAACGTGACATTTCGAAGGCCATAGAGAGCTATGGTGAAAAGGAAATATCTTCGGTTTAAAACGGGAAAGAAGCTTTCTGAGACACTGCGTTGTGTTCTGTTAATTCATCTCACAATGTTACAGCTTTCCCCTCACGAAGCCTTTCCCTAAGACTGTTCTTGTCGAATTTGGGAAGTGATATTTAGAAGCCTACAGAGGTCTACAGTGAAAAAGGAAATAACCTAAGATAAAAACTGAAAAGAAGCTTTCTGAAAAACTGCTTTGTGTTCTCTTAATTCATCTCACAGAGTTACAGCTTTCCTCTCAAGAATCCTTTCGCTAAGACTGTTCTTGTGCAATTTAGAACGTGATATTTAGAAGCCCATAGAGGGCTATGGAGAAAAAGGAAATGTCCTTAGATAAAAACTGGAAAGAAGCTTTCTGAGAAACTGCTTTGTGTTCTGTTAATTCACCTCACAGAGTTACAGCTTTCCCCTTAAGAAGCCTTTCGCTAAGACTGTTCTTGTGGAATTTGCAGAGTGGTATTTGTAAGCCCATAGAGGGCTATGGTGAAAAAGGAAATATCCTAAGATAAAAACTGAAAAGAACATTTCTGAGAAACTGCTTTGTGATACGTGACTTCCACTCACTGAGTGAGAGCTATATGTCATAGAGCTGTTTGCTAACCTTATTTCTGTGGAATCTGAAAAGGGATAATTCGGTTCCCTTTGAAGACTATAGGGCCAAAGGAAATATCCGCCATAAAAGTGAGAAAGAAGCTTTCTGAGAAACAGCTTTCTGATCTGTAAATTCATCCCACAGAGTTACAGCTTTCCCCTGAGGAAGCCTTTCGCTATGACTGTTCTTGTGGAATTTGCAAAGTGACATTTCGAAGCCCATAGAGAGCTATGGTGAAAAGGAAATATCTTCGGTTTAAAACGGGAAAGAAGCTTTCTGAGACACTGCGTTGTGTTCTGTTAATTCATCTCACAAAGTTACAGCTTTCCCCTCACGAAGCCTTTCCCTAAGACTGTTCTTGTCGAATTTGGGAAGTGATATTTAGAAGCCTACAGAGGTCTACAGTGAAAAAGGAAATAACCTAAGATAAAAACTGAAAAGAAGCTTTCTGAAAAACTGCTTTGTGTTCTCTTAATTCATCTCACAGAGTTACAGCTTTCCTCTCAAGAATCCTTTCGCTAAGACTGTTCTTGTGCAATTTAGAACGTGATATTTAGAAGCCCATAGAGGGCTATGGAGAAAAAGGAAATGTCCTTAGATAAAAACTGGAAAGAAGCTTTCTGAGAAACTGCTTTGTGTTCTGTTAATTCATCTCACAGAGTTACAGCTTTCCCCTCGAGAAGCCTTTCGCTATGACTGTTCTTGTGTAATTCGCAAAGTAATATTTGGAAGCCCATATAGGGTTATGGTGAAAAAAGGAATATCTTCAGTTAGAAACTGTATAGAAGCTTTCTGAGAAACTGCTTTGTTTTCTGTTAAATCATCTCACAGTGTTACAGCTTTCCCCTCAAGAAGTCTTTCGTTAAGACTGTTCTTGTGGAATTTGCAAAGTGAAATTTGGAAGCCCATAGAGGGCTATGGTGAAAAAGGAAATGTCCTCAGATGAAAACTAGAAAGAAGCTTCTTGAGAAACTACTTTGTGTTCCGTTAATTCATCTCACACAGTTACAGCTTTGCCCTCCAGAAACCGTTCATTAAGACCGTTCTTGTGGAATTTTCAAAGTGCTATTTGGAAACCCATAGGGGGCTATGGTGAAAAAGGAAATATCTTCAGTTATAAACTGGAAAGAAGTTTTCTGAGAAACTGCTTTGTGTTCTGTTAATTCATCTGACAGTGTTACACCTTTCCCCTCAAGAAGCATTCCGCTAAGACTGTTCTTGTGGAATTTGCAAAGTGACATTTGGAAGCCCATAGAGGGCTGTGGTGAAAAAGAAATTTCCTAAGATAAGAACTGAAAAGAAGCTTTCTGAGAAACGACTTTGTGTTCTGTTAATTCATCTTATAGAATTACAGCTTTCCCCTCAAGAAGTCGTTCAGTAAGACTGTTCTTGTGGAATTTGCAAAGTGATATTTGGAAGCCCATAGAGGACCATGGTGTAAAGGAAATATCTTCAGATAAAAACTGGAAAGTAGCTTTCTGAGAAATTGCTTTGTGTTCTGTTAATTCATCTCTCAGAATTACGGCTTTCCCCTCAAGAAAACTTTCGCTAAAGCTGTTTTTGTGGAATTTGGAAAAAGGTATATGGAAAACCATAGAGATCTATGGTTAAAAAGAAAATATCCTAAGATAAAAACTGAAAAGAAAATTTCTGAGAAACTGCTTTGTGTTCTCTGAATTCATCTCACAGACTTACAGCTTTCCCCTCAAGAAACCGTTCACTAAGACTGTCCTCGTTGATTTTGCAAAGTGATATTTGGAAGCCCATAGAGCGCTATGGGGAAAAAGGAAATATCTTCAGTTAAAAAGTGGAAAGAACGTTTCTGAGAAACTGCTTTGTGTTCTGTTAATCCATCTCACAGAGGTACAGCATTCCCCTCAAGAAGTCGTTTACTAAGACTGTTCTTGTGAAATTTGCGAAGTGATATTTGGAAGTGCATAGAGAACTATGGTGAAAAAGGAAATATCGTAAGGTAAAAACTGAAAAGAAGCTTTCTGAGAAACTGCTTTGTGTTTTGTTAATTCATCTCAGAGAGTTACAGCTTTCCGAACAAAAAGGCATTCACTAAGACTGATCTTGTGTTATTTTCAAATTGATATTTGGAAGCCCATAGAGGGCTATGGTGAAAAGGGAAATATCTTCAGTTAAAAACTGGAAAGAAGCTTTCTGAGAAACGGTTTTGTGTTCTCTTAGTTCATCTCACAGAGTTACAGCTTTCCCCTCAAGAAGCCTTTCACCAAGACTGTTCTTGTGGAATTTCCAAAGTGGTCTTTGGAAGTCCATACATCGCTATGGTGAAAAAGGATATAGCTTCAGTTAAAAAGTGAAAAGAAGCTTTCCGAGGAACTGCTTTGTGATATGTGATTTCCTGTCACTGAGAAACAGCTGTATTTCGTAGAACTGTTGGCTAGGCTTATTTCTGTGGAATCTGAGAAATGTTACTTCGGATCTCTTTGAAGACTATAGGTCCAAAGGAAATATCCGCCACTAAAAGTGTGAAAGAAGCTTTCTGAGAAACTTCTTTGAGTTCTGTGAATTGATCTCACAGAGCTACAGTTTCCCCTCAAGAGGCCTTTCGCTAAGACTGTTCTCGTGGAATTTGCAAAGTGATATTTGGAAAACAATAGAGGGCTATGGTGAAAAAGGAAATATCCTAAGATAAAAACTGAAAAGAAGCTTTTTGAGAAACTGTTTTGCGTACCGTTAATTCATCTCACAGAGTTATAGCTTTCCCCTCAAGAAGCCGTTCATTAAGACTGTTGTTGTGAAATTTGCAAAATGATATTTGGAAGCTCATAGAGGGCTATGGTGAAAATGGAAATATCTTCAGTTAAAAACTGGAGAGAAGCTTTCTGAGAAACTGCTTTGTGTTCTGTTAATTCATACACAGAGTTACACCTTTCCTATCACGAATCCTTTCGCTAAGACTGTTCTTGTGGAGTTTACAAAGTGATATTTGGAAGCCCATAGAGGGGTACGGTTAAAAAGGAAATTTCCTCACATAAAAACTGGAAAGAAGCTTTCTGAGAAACTGCTTTGTGTTTTGTTAATTCATCTCACAGTATTACAGCTCTACCCTCAAGAAGCCCTTCACTAAGACTGTTCTTCTGGAATTTCCAAAGAGATATTTGGAAGCCCATAGAGCGCTATGGTGAAAAAGGAAATATCTTCAGTTAAAAACTGGAGAGAAGCTTTCTGAGAAACTTCTTTGTGTTCTGTTAATTCATGCACAGAGTTACAGCTTTCCTATCAAGAATCCTTTCGCTAAGACTGTTCTTGTGGAGTTTACAAAGTGATATTTGGAAGCCCATAGAGGGGTACGTTTAAAAAGGAAATTTCCTCACATAAAAACTGGAAAGAAGTTTTCTGAGAAACTGCTTTGTGTTCTGTTAATTCATCTCACAGAGTTACAGCTTACCCCTCAAGAAGCATTTCGCTAAGACTGTTCTTGTGGAATTTGCAATGTGATATTTGGAAGCCCATGGAGGGATATGGTGAAAAAGGAAATATCTTCAATTAAAAACTGGAAAGAAGCTTTCTGAGAAACTGCTTTGTTTTCTGTTAATTCATCTCACAGAGTTTCAGCTTTCCCCTCCAGATGTCTTTCGCTAAGACGGTTCTCGTGGAATTTGCAAAGTGATATTTGGAAGCCGTGAGAGGGCTATGGTGTAAAAGGAAATGTCCTCGGATCAAAAATGGAAAGAAGCTTTCCAACAAACTGTTTTGTGTTCTGTTAATTTATCTGGCAGTGTTTCAGCTTTCCCCTCAAGAAGCCGTTCGCTAAGACTGTTCTTGTGGAATTTGCAAAGTGATATTTGAAAGCCCGTCGAGTTCTATGGTGAAAAAGGAAATACCTTCAGTTAAAAACTGGAAAGAAACTTTCTGAGAAACTGCTTTGTATTCTGTTAATTCACCTCACAGAGTTTCAGCTTTCCCCTCTAGAAGCCTTTCGCTAAGACTGTTCTTGTGGAATTTGCAAAGTGATATTTGTAAGCCCATAGAAGTCGATGGTGAAAACGTAAATATCCTAAGATAAAAACTGAAAAGAACCATTCTGAGAAACTGCTTTGTGTTTTGTTAATTCATCTCACAAAGTTACAGGTTTCCCTTCAAGAAGCCTTTCGCTAAGACAGTTCTTGTGGAATATGCAAAGTGATATTTGGAAGCTCATAGTGACCTATAGTGAAAAAGGATATATCTTCAGTTAAAAACTGAAAAGAAGCTTTCTGAGAAACTGCTTTGTGATATATGACTTCCACTCACTGAGTTACAGCTGTATTTCGTAGAGCTGTTTGGCAGTCTTATTTCTGTGGAATCTGAGAACTGTTATTTCGGATCCCTTTGAAGACTGAAGGGCCAAAGGAAATATCCGTCGTTAAAGTTAGAAAGAAGCTTTCTGAGAAACTTCTTTGTGATTTGCGAATTCATTTCACAGAGTTACAGCTTTCCCCTCAAGAAGCCTTTCGCTAAGATTATTCTTGCACAATTTGAAAAATGATATTTGGAAGCCAATAGACGGCTATGGTGAAAACGAAATATCCTCCGATAAAAACTGGAAAGAAGCTTTCTGAGAAATTGCTTTGTGTTCTTTTAATTCATCTCACAGACTTACAGCTTTCCCCTCAGGAAGTCTTTCGCTAAGACTGTTCTTGTGGAATTTGAAATGTGATATTTGGTAGCCCATAGAGCGCTATGGAGAAAAGGAAATATCTTCAGATAAAAACTGTAAAGAACATTCCTGAGAAACTGCTTTGTGTTCTGTTAATTCACCTAACAGAGTTACAGCTTTCCCCTCTAGAAGCCTTTTGCTAAGACTGTTCTTGCTGTATTTTCAAAGTGATATTTGGAAGCCCATAGAGGGCTACGGTGAAAAAGGATATAGCTTCAGTTAAAAACTGAAAGAGTCTTTCTGAGAAACGGTTTAGTATTATGTGACTTCCACTCACTGAGTTACAGCTCTATTTCCTAGAGCTGTTTGATAGCCTTATTTCTATGGAATCGGAGAACTGTTATTTTGGATCCCTTTGAAGACTATAGGGCCAAAGGAAATATCTGCCGCTAAAAGTGAGAAAGAAGCTTTCTGAGAAACTTCTCTGAGATCTGTTAATTCATCTCACAGAGTTACAGCATTCCACTCAAGAAGCCTTTCGCTAGGACTGTTCTTTTTGAATTTGCAAAGTGATATTTCGAAGCCCATAGACGGCTGTGGTGAAAAGGGAAATACCTTCAGTTAAAAAATGGAAAGAAGCTTTCTAAGAAACTGCTTGGTGTTCTGTTACTTCATCTCAAAGAGTTACAGCTTTACCCTCAAAAAGACTTTTGCTAAGACTCTTCTTGTGTAATACTCATAGTGATATTTGTAAGCCCTTATAGGGCTATGGTGAAAAAGGAAATATCCTAAGATAAAAGCTGAAAAGAAGCTTTCTGAGAAACTGCTTTGTGTTCTGTTAATTCACCTCACAGAGTTACAGCTTTCCCCTTAAGAAGCCTTTCGCTAAGACTGTTCTTGTGGAATTTGCAGAGTGGTATTTGTAAGCCCATAGAGGGCTATGGTGAAAAAGGAAATATCCTAAGATAAAAACTGAAAAGAACATTTCTGAGAAACTGCTTTGTGATACGTGACTTCCACTCACTGAGTGAGAGCTATATGTCATAGAGCTGTTTGCTAACCTTATTTCTGTGGAATCTGAGAAGGGATAATTCGGTTCTCGTTGAAGACTATAGGGCCAAAGGAAATATCCGCCATAAACGTGAGAAAGAAGCTTTCTGAGAAACAGCTTTCTGATCTGTGAATTCATCCCACAGAGTTACAGCTTTCCCCTGAGGAAGCCTTTCGCTATGACTGTTCTTGTGGAATTTGCAACGTGACATTTCGAAGGCCATAGAGAGCTATGGTGAAAAGGAAATATCTTCGGTTTAAAACGGGAAAGAAGCTTTCTGAGACACTGCGTTGTGTTCTGTTAATTCATCTCACAATGTTACAGCTTTCCCCTCACGAAGCCTTTCCCTAAGACTGTTCTTGTCGAATTTGGGAAGTGATATTTAGAAGCCTACAGAGGTCTACAGTGAAAAAGGAAATAACCTAAGATAAAAACTGAAAATAAGCTTTCTGAAAAACTGCTTTGTGTTCTCTTAATTCATCTCACAGAGTTACAGCTTTCCTCTCAAGAATCCTTTCGCTAAGACTGTTCTTGTGCAATTTAGAACGTGATATTTAGAAGCCCATAGAGGGCTATGGAGAAAAAGGAAATGTCCTTAGATAAAAACTGGAAAGAAGCTTTCTGAGAAACTGCTTTGTGTTCTGTTAATTCACCTCACAGAGTTACAGCTTTCCCCTTAAGAAGCCTTTCGCTAAGACTGTTCTTGTGGAATTTGCAGAGTGGTATTTGTAAGCCCATAGAGGGCTATGGTGAAAAAGGAAATATCCTAAGATAAAAACTGAAAAGAACATTTCTGAGAAACTGCTTTGTGATACGTGACTTCCACTCACTGAGTGAGAGCTATATGTCATAGAGCTGTTTGCTAACCTTATTTCTGTGGAATCTGAAAAGGGATAATTCGGTTCCCTTTGAAGACTATAGGGCCAAAGGAAATATCCGCCATAAAAGTGAGAAAGAAGCTTTCTGAGAAACAGCTTTCTGATCTGTGAATTCATCCCACAGAGTTACAGCTTTCCCCTGAGGAAGCCTTTCGCTATGACTGTTCTTGTGGAATTTGCAACGTGACATTTCGAAGGCCATAGAGAGCTATGGTGAAAAGGAAATATCTTCGGTTTAAAACGGGAAAGAAGCTTTCTGAGACACTGCGTTGTGTTCTGTTAATTCATCTCACAATGTTACAGCTTTCCCCTCACGAAGCCTTTCCCTAAGACTGTTCTTGTCGAATTTGGGAAGTGATATTTAGAAGCCTACAGAGGTCTACAGTGAAAAAGGAAATAACCTAAGATAAAAACTGAAAATAAGCTTTCTGAAAAACTGCTTTGTGTTCTCTTAATTCATCTCACAGAGTTACAGCTTTCCTCTCAAGAATCCTTTCGCTAAGACTGTTCTTGTGCAATTTAGAACGTGATATTTAGAAGCCCATAGAGGGCTATGGAGAAAAAGGAAATGTCCTTAGATAAAAACTGGAAAGAAGCTTTCTGAGAAACTGCTTTGTGTTCTGTTAATTCACCTCACAGAGTTACAGCTTTCCCCTTAAGAAGCCTTTCGCTAAGACTGTTCTTGTGGAATTTGCAGAGTGGTATTTGTAAGCCCATAGAGGGCTATGGTGAAAAAGGAAATATCCTAAGATAAAAACTGAAAAGAACATTTCTGAGAAACTGCTTTGTGATACGTGACTTCCACTCACTGAGTGAGAGCTATATGTCATAGAGCTGTTTGCTAACCTTATTTCTGTGGAATCTGAGAAGGGATAATTCGGTTCTCGTTGAAGACTATAGGGCCAAAGGAAATATCCGCCATAAACGTGAGAAAGAAGCTTTCTGAGAAACAGCTTTCTGATCTGTAAATTCATCCCACAGAGTTACAGCTTTCCCCTGAGGAAGCCTTTCACTATGACTGTTCTTGTGGAATTTGCAAAGTGACATTTCGAAGCCCATAGAGAGCTATGGTGAAAAGGAAATATCTTCGGTTTCAAACGGGAAAGAAGCTTTCTGAGACACTGCGTTGTGTTCTGTTAATTCATCTCACAAAGTTACAGCTTTCCCCTCACGAAGCCTTTCCCTAAGACTGTTCTTGTCGAATTTGGGAAGTGATATTTAGAAGCCTACAGAGGTCTACAGTGAAAAAGGAAATAACCTAAGATAAAAACTGAAAAGAAGCTTTCTGAAAAACTGCTTTGTGTTCTCTTAATTCATCTCACAGAGTTACAGCTTTCCTCTCAAGAATCCTTTCGCTAAGACTGTTCTTGTGCAATTTAGAACGTGATATTTAGAAGCCCATAGAGGGCTATGGAGAAAAAGGAAATGTCCTTAGATAAAAACTGGAAAGAAGCTTTCTGAGAAACTGCTTTGTGTTCTGTTAATTCATCTCACAGAGTTACAGCTTTCCCCTCGAGAAGCCTTTCGCTATGACTGTTCTTGTGTAATTCGCAAAGTAATATTTGGAAGCC
The DNA here is from genome assembly GCF_047675955.1 of Chlorocebus sabaeus. Taxonomy (NCBI): domain Eukaryota; kingdom Metazoa; phylum Chordata; class Mammalia; order Primates; family Cercopithecidae; genus Chlorocebus; species Chlorocebus sabaeus. The sequence continues at coordinate 56,202 of NW_027327742.1, read as the reverse complement.
CATATAAGGTTATGGTGAAAAAAGGAATATCTTCAGTTAGAAACTGTATAGAAGCTTTCTGAGAAACTGCTTTGTTTTCTGTTAAATCATCTCACAGTGTTACAGCTTTCCCCTCAAGAAGTCTTTCGTTAAGACTGTTCTTGTGGAATTTGCAAAGTGAAATTTGGAAGCCCATAGAGGGCTATGGTGAAAAAGGAAATGTCCTCAGATGAAAACTAGAAAGAAGCTTCTTGAGAAACTACTTTGTGTTCCGTTAATTCATCTCACACAGTTACAGCTTTGCCCTCCAGAAACCGTTCATTAAGACCGTTCTTGTGGAATTTTCAAAGTGCTATTTGGAAACCCATAGGGGGCTATGGTGAAAAAGGAAATATCTTCAGTTATAAACTGGAAAGAAGTTTTCTGAGAAACTGCTTTTTGTTCTGTTAATTCATCTGACAGTGTTACACCTTTCCCCTCAAGAAGCATTCCGCTAAGACTGTTCTTGTGGAATTTGCAAAGTGACATTTGGAAGCCCATAGAGGGCTGTGGTGAAAAAGAAATTTCCTAAGATAAGAACTGAAAAGAAGCTTTCTGAGAAACGACTTTGTGTTCTGTTAATTCATCTTATAGAATTACAGCTTTCCCCTCAAGAAGTCGTTCAGTAAGACTGTTCTTGTGGAATTTGCAAAGTGATATTTGGAAGCCCATAGAGGACCATGGTGTAAAGGAAATATCTTCAGATAAAAACTGGAAAGTAGCTTTCTGAGAAATTGCTTTGTGTTCTGTTAATTCATCTCTCAGAATTACGGCTTTCCCCTCAAGAAAACTTTCGCTAAAGCTGTTTTTGTGGAATTTGGAAAAAGGTATATGGAAAACCATAGAGATCTATGGTTAAAAAGAAAATATCCTAAGATAAAAACTGAAAAGAAAATTTCTGAGAAACTGCTTTGTGTTCTCTGAATTCATCTCACAGACTTACAGCTTTCCCCTCAAGAAACCGTTCACTAAGACTGTCCTCGTTGATTTTGCAAAGTGATATTTGGAAGCCCATAGAGCGCTATGGGGAAAAAGGAAATATCTTCAGTTAAAAAGTGGAAAGAACGTTTCTGAGAAACTGCTTTGTGTTCTGTTAATCCATCTCACAGAGGTACAGCATTCCCCTCAAGAAGTCGTTTACTAAGACTGTTCTTGTGAAATTTGCGAAGTGATATTTGGAAGTGCTTAGAGAACTATGGTGAAAAAGGAAATATCGTAAGGTAAAAACTGAAAAGAAGCTTTCTGAGAAACTGCTTTGTGTTTTGTTAATTCATCTCAGAGAGTTACAGCTTTCCGAACAAAAAGGCATTCACTAAGACTGATCTTGTGTTATTTTCAAATTGATATTTGGAAGCCCATAGAGGGCTATGGTGAAAAGGGAAATATCTTCAGTTAAAAACTGGAAAGAAGCTTTCTGAGAAACGGTTTTGTGTTCTCTTAGTTCATCTCACAGAGTTACAGCTTTCCCCTCAAGAAGCCTTTCACCAAGACTGTTCTTGTGGAATTTCCAAAGTGGTCTTTGGAAGTCCATACATCGCTATGGTGAAAAAGGATATAGCTTCAGTTAAAAAGTGAAAAGAAGCTTTCCGAGGAACTGCTTTGTGATATGTGATTTCCTGTCACTGAGAAACAGCTGTATTTCGTAGAACTGTTGGCTAGGCTTATTTCTGTGGAATCTGAGAAATGTTACTTCGGATCTCTTTGAAGACTATAGGTCCAAAGGAAATATCCGCCACTAAAAGTGTGAAAGAAGCTTTCTGAGAAACTTCTTTGAGTTCTGTGAATTGATCTCACAGAGCTACAGTTTCCCCTCAAGAGGCCTTTCGCTAAGACTGTTCTCGTGGAATTTGCAAAGTGATATTTGGAAAACAATAGAGGGCTATGGTGAAAAAGGAAATATCCTAAGATAAAAACTGAAAAGAAGCTTTTTGAGAAACTGTTTTGCGTACCGTTAATTCATCTCACAGAGTTATAGCTTTCCCCTCAAGAAGCCGTTCATTAAGACTGTTGTTGTGAAATTTGCAAAATGATATTTGGAAGCTCATAGAGGGCTATGGTGAAAATGGAAATATCTTCAGTTAAAAACTGGAGAGAAGCTTTCTGAGAAACTGCTTTGTGTTCTGTTAATTCATACACAGAGTTACACCTTTCCTATCACGAATCCTTTTGCTAAGACTGTTCTTGTGGAGTTTACAAAGTGATATTTGGAAGCCCATAGAGGGGTACGGTTAAAAAGGAAATTTCCTCACATAAAAACTGGAAAGAAGCTTTCTGAGAAACTGCTTTGTGTTTTGTTAATTCATCTCACAGTATTACAGCTCTACCCTCAAGAAGCCCTTCACTAAGACTGTTCTTCTGGAATTTCCAAAGAGATATTTGGAAGCCCATAGAGCGCTATGGTGAAAAAGGAAATATCTTCAGTTAAAAACTGGAGAGAAGCTTTCTGAGAAACTTCTTTGTGTTCTGTTAATTCATGCACAGAGTTACAGCTTTCCTATCAAGAATCCTTTCGCTAAGACTGTTCTTGTGGAGTTTACAAAGTGATATTTGGAAGCCCATAGAGGGGTACGTTTAAAAAGGAAATTTCCTCACATAAAAACTGGAAAGAAGTTTTCTGAGAAACTGCTTTGTGTTCTGTTAATTCATCTCACAGAGTTACAGCTTACCCCTCAAGAAGCATTTCGCTAAGACTGTTCTTGTGGAATTTGCAATGTGATATTTGGAAGCCCATGGAGGGATATGGTGAAAAAGGAAATATCTTCAATTAAAAACTGGAAAGAAGCTTTCTGAGAAACTGCTTTGTTTTCTGTTAATTCATCTCACAGAGTTTCAGCTTTCCCCTCCAGATGTCTTTCGCTAAGACGGTTCTCGTGGAATTTGCAAAGTGATATTTGGAAGCCGTGAGAGGGCTATGGTGTAAAAGGAAATGTCCTCGGATCAAAAATGGAAAGAAGCTTTCCAACAAACTGTTTTGTGTTCTGTTAATTTATCTGGCAGTGTTTCAGCTTTCCCCTCAAGAAGCCGTTCGCTAAGACTGTTCTTGTGGAATTTGCAAAGTGATATTTGAAAGCCCGTCGAGTTCTATGGTGAAAAAGGAAATACCTTCAGTTAAAAACTGGAAAGAAACTTTCTGAGAAACTGCTTTGTATTCTGTTAATTCACCTCACAGAGTTTCAGCTTTCCCCTCTAGAAGCCTTTCGCTAAGACTGTTCTTGTGGAATTTGCAAAGTGATATTTGTAAGCCCATAGAAGTCGATGGTGAAAACGTAAATATCCTAAGATAAAAACTGAAAAGAACCATTCTGAGAAACTGCTTTGTGTTTTGTTAATTCATCTCACAGAGTTACAGGTTTCCCTTCAAGAAGCCTTTCGCTAAGACAGTTCTTGTGGAATATGCAAAGTGATATTTGGAAGCTCATAGTGACCTATAGTGAAAAAGGATATATCTTCAGTTAAAAACTGAAAAGAAGCTTTCTGAGAAACTGCTTTGTGATATATGACTTCCACTCACTGAGTTACAGCTGTATTTCGTAGAGCTGTTTGGCAGTCTTATTTCTGTGGAATCTGAGAACTGTTATTTCGGATCCCTTTGAAGACTGAAGGGCCAAAGGAAATATCCGTCGTTAAAGTTAGAAAGAAGCTTTCTGAGAAACTTCTTTGTGATTTGCGAATTCATTTCACAGAGTTACAGCTTTCCCCTCAAGAAGCCTTTCGCTAAGATTATTCTTGCACAATTTGAAAAATGATATTTGGAAGCCAATAGACGGCTATGGTGAAAACGAAATATCCTCCGATAAAAACTGGAAAGAAGCTTTCTGAGAAATTGCTTTGTGTTCTTTTAATTCATCTCACAGACTTACAGCTTTCCCCTCAGGAAGTCTTTCGCTAAGACTGTTCTTGTGGAATTTGAAATGTGATATTTGGTAGCCCATAGAGCGCTATGGAGAAAAGGAAATATCTTCAGATAAAAACTGTAAAGAACATTCCTGAGAAACTGCTTTGTGTTCTGTTAATTCACCTAACAGAGTTACAGCTTTCCCCTCTAGAAGCCTTTTGCTAAGACTGTTCTTGCTGTATTTTCAAAGTGATATTTGGAAGCCCATAGAGGGCTACGGTGAAAAAGGATATAGCTTCAGTTAAAAACTGAAAGAGTCTTTCTGAGAAACGGTTTAGTATTATGTGACTTCCACTCACTGAGTTACAGCTCTATTTCCTAGAGCTGTTTGATAGCCTTATTTCTATGGAATCGGAGAACTGTTATTTTGGATCCCTTTGAAGACTATAGGGCCAAAGGAAATATCTGCCGCTAAAAGTGAGAAAGAAGCTTTCTGAGAAACTTCTCTGAGATCTGTTAATTCATCTCACAGAGTTACAGCATTCCACTCAAGAAGCCTTTCGCTAGGACTGTTCTTTTTGAATTTGCAAAGTGATATTTCGAAGCCCATAGACGGCTGTGGTGAAAAGGGAAATACCTTCAGTTAAAAAATGGAAAGAAGCTTTCTAAGAAACTGCTTGGTGTTCTGTTACTTCATCTCAAAGAGTTACAGCTTTACCCTCAAAAAGACTTTTGCTAAGACTCTTCTTGTGTAATACTCATAGTGATATTTGTAAGCCCTTATAGGGCTATGGTGAAAAAGGAAATATCCTAAGATAAAAGCTGAAAAGAAGCTTTCTGAGAAACTGCTTTGTGTTCTGTTAATTCACCTCACAGAGTTACAGCTTTCCCCTTAAGAAGCCTTTCACTAAGACTGTTCTTGTGGAATTTGCAGAGTGGTATTTGTAAGCCCATAGAGGGCTATGGTGAAAAAGGAAATATCCTAAGATAAAAACTGAAAAGAACATTTCTGAGAAACTGCTTTGTGATACGTGACTTCCACTCACTGAGTGAGAGCTATATGTCATAGAGCTGTTTGCTAACCTTATTTCTGTGGAATCTGAGAAGGGATAATTCGGTTCTCGTTGAAGACTATAGGGCCAAAGGAAATATCCGCCATAAACGTGAGAAAGAAGCTTTCTGAGAAACAGCTTTCTGATCTGTGAATTCATCCCACAGAGTTACAGCTTTCCCCTGAGGAAGCCTTTCGCTATGACTGTTCTTGTGGAATTTGCAACGTGACATTTCGAAGGCCATAGAGAGCTATGGTGAAAAGGAAATATCTTCGGTTTAAAACGGGAAAGAAGCTTTCTGAGACACTGCGTTGTGTTCTGTTAATTCATCTCACAATGTTACAGCTTTCCCCTCACGAAGCCTTTCCCTAAGACTGTTCTTGTCGAATTTGGGAAGTGATATTTAGAAGCCTACAGAGGTCTACAGTGAAAAAGGAAATAACCTAAGATAAAAACTGAAAATAAGCTTTCTGAAAAACTGCTTTGTGTTCTCTTAATTCATCTCACAGAGTTACAGCTTTCCTCTCAAGAATCCTTTCGCTAAGACTGTTCTTGTGCAATTTAGAACGTGATATTTAGAAGCCCATAGAGGGCTATGGAGAAAAAGGAAATGTCCTTAGATAAAAACTGGAAAGAAGCTTTCTGAGAAACTGCTTTGTGTTCTGTTAATTCACCTCACAGAGTTACAGCTTTCCCCTTAAGAAGCCTTTCGCTAAGACTGTTCTTGTGGAATTTGCAGAGTGGTATTTGTAAGCCCATAGAGGGCTATGGTGAAAAAGGAAATATCCTAAGATAAAAACTGAAAAGAACATTTCTGAGAAACTGCTTTGTGATACGTGACTTCCACTCACTGAGTGAGAGCTATATGTCATAGAGCTGTTTGCTAACCTTATTTCTGTGGAATCTGAAAAGGGATAATTCGGTTCCCTTTGAAGACTATAGGGCCAAAGGAAATATCCGCCATAAAAGTGAGAAAGAAGCTTTCTGAGAAACAGCTTTCTGATCTGTAAATTCATCCCACAGAGTTACAGCTTTCCCCTGAGGAAGCCTTTCGCTATGACTGTTCTTGTGGAATTTGCAAAGTGACATTTCGAAGCCCATAGAGAGCTATGGTGAAAAGGAAATATCTTCGGTTTAAAACGGGAAAGAAGCTTTCTGAGACACTGCGTTGTGTTCTGTTAATTCATCTCACAAAGTTACAGCTTTCCCCTCACGAAGCCTTTCCCTAAGACTGTTCTTGTCGAATTTGGGAAGTGATATTTAGAAGCCTACAGAGGTCTACAGTGAAAAAGGAAATAACCTAAGATAAAAACTGAAAAGAAGCTTTCTGAAAAACTGCTTTGTGTTCTCTTAATTCATCTCACAGAGTTACAGCTTTCCTCTCAAGAATCCTTTCGCTAAGACTGTTCTTGTGCAATTTAGAACGTGATATTTAGAAGCCCATAGAGGGCTATGGAGAAAAAGGAAATGTCCTTAGATAAAAACTGGAAAGAAGCTTTCTGAGAAACTGCTTTGTGTTCTGTTAATTCATCTCACAGAGTTACAGCTTTCCCCTCGAGAAGCCTTTCGCTATGACTGTTCTTGTGTAATTCGCAAAGTAATATTTGGAAGCCCATATAGGGTTATGGTGAAAAAAGGAATATCTTCAGTTAGAAACTGTATAGAAGCTTTCTGAGAAACTGCTTTGTTTTCTGTTAAATCATCTCACAGTGTTACAGCTTTCCCCTCAAGAAGTCTTTCGTTAAGACTGTTCTTGTGGAATTTGCAAAGTGAAATTTGGAAGCCCATAGAGGGCTATGGTGAAAAAGGAAATGTCCTCAGATGAAAACTAGAAAGAAGCTTCTTGAGAAACTACTTTGTGTTCCGTTAATTCATCCCCCACAGTTACAGCTTTGCCCTCCAGAAACCGTTCATTAAGACCGTTCTTGTGGAATTTTCAAAGTGCTATTTGGAAACCCATAGGGGGCTATGGTGAAAAAGGAAATATCTTCAGTTATAAACTGGAAAGAAGTTTTCTGAGAAACTGCTTTTTGTTCTGTTAATTCATCTGACAGTGTTACACCTTTCCCCTCAAGAAGCATTCCGCTAAGACTGTTCTTGTGGAATTTGCAAAGTGACATTTGGAAGCCCATAGAGGGCTGTGGTGAAAAAGAAATTTCCTAAGATAAGAACTGAAAAGAAGCTTTCTGAGAAACGACTTTGTGTTCTGTTAATTCATCTTATAGAATTACAGCTTTCCCCTCAAGAAGTCGTTCAGTAAGACTGTTCTTGTGGAATTTGCAAAGTGATATTTGGAAGCCCATAGAGAACCATGGTGTAAAGGAAATATCTTCAGATAAAAACTGGAAAGTAGCTTTCTGAGAAATTGCTTTGTGTTCTGTTAATTCATCTCTCAGAATTACGGCTTTCCCCTCAAGAAAACTTTCGCTAAAGCTGTTTTTGTGGAATTTGGAAAAAGGTATATGGAAAACCATAGAGATCTATGGTTAAAAAGAAAATATCCTAAGATAAAAACTGAAAAGAAAATTTCTGAGAAACTGCTTTGTGTTCTCTGAATTCATCTCACAGACTTACAGCTTTCCCCTCAAGAAACCGTTCACTAAGACTGTTCTCGTTGATTTTGCAAAGTGATATTTGGAAGCCCATAGAGCGCTATGGGGAAAAAGGAAATATCTTCAGTTAAAAAGTGGAAAGAACGTTTCTGAGAAACTGCTTTGTGTTCTGTTAATCCATCTCACAGAGGTACAGCATTCCCCTCAAGAAGTCGTTTACTAAGACTGTTCTTGTGAAATTTGCGAAGTGATATTTGGAAGTGCTTAGAGAACTATGGTGAAAAAGGAAATATCGTAAGGTAAAAACTGAAAAGAAGCTTTCTGAGAAACTGCTTTGTGTTTTGTTAATTCATCTCAGAGAGTTACAGCTTTCCGAACAAAAAGGCATTCACTAAGACTGATCTTGTGTTATTTTCAAATTGATATTTGGAAGCCCATAGAGGGCTATGGTGAAAAGGGAAATATCTTCAGTTAAAAACTGGAAAGAAGCTTTCTGAGAAACGGTTTTGTGTTCTCTTAGTTCATCTCACAGAGTTACAGCTTTCCCCTCAAGAAGCCTTTCACCAAGACTGTTCTTGTGGAATTTCCAAAGTGGTCTTTGGAAGTCCATACATCGCTATGGTGAAAAAGGATATAGCTTCAGTTAAAAAGTGAAAAGAAGCTTTCCGAGGAACTGCTTTGTGATATGTGATTTCCTGTCACTGAGAAACAGCTGTATTTCGTAGAACTGTTGGCTAGGCTTATTTCTGTGGAATCTGAGAAATGTTACTTCGGATCTCTTTGAAGACTATAGGTCCAAAGGAAATATCCGCCACTAAAAGTGTGAAAGAAGCTTTCTGAGAAACTTCTTTGAGTTCTGTGAATTGATCTCACAGAGCTACAGTTTCCCCTCAAGAGGCCTTTCGCTAAGACTGTTCTCGTGGAATTTGCAAAGTGATATTTGGAAAACAATAGAGGGCTATGGTGAAAAAGGAAATATCCTAAGATAAAAACTGAAAAGAAGCTTTTTGAGAAACTGTTTTGCGTACCGTTAATTCATCTCACAGAGTTATAGCTTTCCCCTCAAGAAGCCGTTCATTAAGACTGTTGTTGTGAAATTTGCAAAATGATATTTGGAAGCTCATAGAGGGCTATGGTGAAAATGGAAATATCTTCAGTTAAAAACTGGAGAGAAGCTTTCTGAGAAACTGCTTTGTGTTCTGTTAATTCATACACAGAGTTACACCTTTCCTATCACGAATCCTTTCGCTAAGACTGTTCTTGTGGAGTTTACAAAGTGATATTTGGAAGCCCATAGAGGGGTACGGTTAAAAAGGAAATTTCCTCACATAAAAACTGGAAAGAAGCTTTCTGAGAAACTGCTTTGTGTTTTGTTAATTCATCTCACAGTATTACAGCTCTACCCTCAAGAAGCCCTTCACTAAGACTGTTCTTCTGGAATTTCCAAAGAGATATTTGGAAGCCCATAGAGCGCTATGGTGAAAAAGGAAATATCTTCAGTTAAAAACTGGAGAGAAGCTTTCTGAGAAACTTCTTTGTGTTCTGTTAATTCATGCACAGAGTTACAGCTTTCCTATCAAGAATCCTTTCGCTAAGACTGTTCTTGTGGAGTTTACAAAGTGATATTTGGAAGCCCATAGAGGGGTACGTTTAAAAAGGAAATTTCCTCACATAAAAACTGGAAAGAAGTTTTCTGAGAAACTGCTTTGTGTTCTGTTAATTCATCTCACAGAGTTACAGCTTACCCCTCAAGAAGCATTTCGCTAAGACTGTTCTTGTGGAATTTGCAATGTGATATTTGGAAGCCCATGGAGGGATATGGTGAAAAAGGAAATATCTTCAATTAAAAACTGGAAAGAAGCTTTCTGAGAAACTGCTTTGTTTTCTGTTAATTCATCTCACAGAGTTTCAGCTTTCCCCTCCAGATGTCTTTCGCTAAGACGGTTCTCGTGGAATTTGCAAAGTGATATTTGGAAGCCGTGAGAGGGCTATGGTGTAAAAGGAAATGTCCTCGGATCAAAAATGGAAAGAAGCTTTCCAACAAACTGTTTTGTGTTCTGTTAATTTATCTGGCAGTGTTTCAGCTTTCCCCTCAAGAAGCCGTTCGCTAAGACTGTTCTTGTGGAATTTGCAAAGTGATATTTGAAAGCCCGTCGAGTTCTATGGTGAAAAAGGAAATACCTTCAGTTAAAAACTGGAAAGAAACTTTCTGAGAAACTGCTTTGTATTCTGTTAATTCACCTCACAGAGTTTCAGCTTTCCCCTCTAGAAGCCTTTCGCTAAGACTGTTCTTGTGGAATTTGCAAAGTGATATTTGTAAGCCCATAGAAGTCGATGGTGAAAACGTAAATATCCTAAGATAAAAACTGAAAAGAACCATTCTGAGAAACTGCTTTGTGTTTTGTTAATTCATCTCACAGAGTTACAGGTTTCCCTTCAAGAAGCCTTTCGCTAAGACAGTTCTTGTGGAATATGCAAAGTGATATTTGGAAGCTCATAGTGACCTATAGTGAAAAAGGATATATCTTCAGTTAAAAACTGAAAAGAAGCTTTCTGAGAAACTGCTTTGTGATATATGACTTCCACTCACTGAGTTACAGCTGTATTTCGTAGAGCTGTTTGGTAGTCTTATTTCTGTGGAATCTGAGAACTGTTATTTCGGATCCCTTTGAAGACTGAAGGGCCAAAGGAAATATCCGTCGTTAAAGTTAGAAAGAAGCTTTCTGAGAAACTTCTTTGTGATTTGCGAATTCATTTCACAGAGTTACAGCTTTCCCCTCAAGAAGCCTTTCGCTAAGATTATTCTTGCACAATTTGAAAAATGATATTTGGAAGCCAATAGACGGCTATGGTGAAAACGAAATATCCTCCGATAAAAACTGGAAAGAAGCTTTCTGAGAAATTGCTTTGTGTTCTTTTAATTCATCTCACAGACTTACAGCTTTCCCCTCAGGAAGTCTTTCGCTAAGACTGTTCTTGTGGAATTTGAAATGTGATATTTGGTAGCCCATAGAGCGCTATGGAGAAAAGGAAATATCTTCAGATAAAAACTGTAAAGAACATTCCTGAGAAACTGCTTTGTGTTCTGTTAATTCACCTAACAGAGTTACAGCTTTCCCCTCTAGAAGCCTTTTGCTAAGACTGTTCTTGCTGTATTTTCAAAGTGATATTTGGAAGCCCATAGAGGGCTACGGTGAAAAAGGATATAGCTTCAGTTAAAAACTGAAAGAGTCTTTCTGAGAAACGGTTTAGTATTATGTGACTTCCACTCACTGAGTTACAGCTCTATTTCCTAGAGCTGTTTGATAGCCTTATTTCTATGGAATCGGAGAACTGTTATTTTGGATCCCTTTGAAGACTATAGGGCCAAAGGAAATATCTGCCGCTAAAAGTGAGAAAGAAGCTTTCTGAGAAACTTCTCTGAGATCTGTTAATTCATCTCACAGAGTTACAGCATTCCACTCAAGAAGCCTTTCGCTAGGACTGTTCTTTTTGAATTTGCAAAGTGATATTTCGAAGCCCATAGACGGCTGTGGTGAAAAGGGAAATACCTTCAGTTAAAAAATGGAAAGAAGCTTTCTAAGAAACTGCTTGGTGTTCTGTTACTTCATCTCAAAGAGTTACAGCTTTACCCTCAAAAAGACTTTTGCTAAGACTCTTCTTGTGTAATACTCATAGTGATATTTGTAAGCCCTTATAGGGCTATGGTGAAAAAGGAAATATCCTAAGATAAAAGCTGAAAAGAAGCTTTCTGAGAAACTGCTTTGTGTTCTGTTAATTCACCTCACAGAGTTACAGCTTTCCCCTTAAGAAGCCTTTCACTAAGACTGTTCTTGTGGAATTTGCAGAGTGGTATTTGTAAGCCCATAGAGGGCTATGGTGAAAAAGGAAATATCCTAAGATAAAAACTGAAAAGAACATTTCTGAGAAACTGCTTTGTGATACGTGACTTCCACTCACTGAGTGAGAGCTATATGTCATAGAGCTGTTTGCTAACCTTATTTCTGTGGAATCTGAGAAGGGATAATTCGGTTCTCGTTGAAGACTATAGGGCCAAAGGAAATATCCGCCATAAACGTGAGAAAGAAGCTTTCTGAGAAACAGCTTTCTGATCTGTGAATTCATCCCACAGAGTTACAGCTTTCCCCTGAGGAAGCCTTTCGCTATGACTGTTCTTGTGGAATTTGCAACGTGACATTTCGAAGGCCATAGAGAGCTATGGTGAAAAGGAAATATCTTCGGTTTAAAACGGGAAAGAAGCTTTCTGAGACACTGCGTTGTGTTCTGTTAATTCATCTCACAATGTTACAGCTTTCCCCTCACGAAGCCTTTCCCTAAGACTGTTCTTGTCGAATTTGGGAAGTGATATTTAGAAGCCTACAGAGGTCTACAGTGAAAAAGGAAATAACCTAAGATAAAAACTGAAAATAAGCTTTCTGAAAAACTGCTTTGTGTTCTCTTAATTCATCTCACAGAGTTACAGCTTTCCTCTCAAGAATCCTTTCGCTAAGACTGTTCTTGTGCAATTTAGAACGTGATATTTAGAAGCCCATAGAGGGCTATGGAGAAAAAGGAAATGTCCTTAGATAAAAACTGGAAAGAAGCTTTCTGAGAAACTGCTTTGTGTTCTGTTAATTCACCTCACAGAGTTACAGCTTTCCCCTTAAGAAGCCTTTCGCTAAGACTGTTCTTGTGGAATTTGCAGAGTGGTATTTGTAAGCCCATAGAGGGCTATGGTGAAAAAGGAAATATCCTAAGATAAAAACTGAAAAGAACATTTCTGAGAAACTGCTTTGTGATACGTGACTTCCACTCACTGAATGAGAGCTATATGTCATAGAGCTGTTTGCTAACCTTATTTCTGTGGAATCTGAAAAGGGATAATTCGGTTCCCTTTGAAGACTATAGGGCCAAAGGAAATATCCGCCATAAAAGTGAGAAAGAAGCTTTCTGAGAAACAGCTTTCTGATCTGTAAATTCATCCCACAGAGTTACAGCTTTCCCCTGAGGAAGCCTTTCGCTATGACTGTTCTTGTGGAATTTGCAAAGTGACATTTCGAAGCCCATAGAGAGCTATGGTGAAAAGGAAATATCTTCGGTTTAAAACGGGAAAGAAGCTTTCTGAGACACTGCGTTGTGTTCTGTTAATTCATCTCACAAAGTTACAGCTTTCCCCTCACGAAGCCTTTCCCTAAGACTGTTCTTGTCGAATTTGGGAAGTGATATTTAGAAGCCTACAGAGGTCTACAGTGAAAAAGGAAATAACCTAAGATAAAAACTGAAAAGAAGCTTTCTGAAAAACTGCTTTGTGTTCTCTTAATTCATCTCACAGAGTTACAGCTTTCCTCTCAAGAATCCTTTCGCTAAGACTGTTCTTGTGCAATTTAGAACGTGATATTTAGAAGCCCATAGAGGGCTATGGAGAAAAAGGAAATGTCCTTAGATAAAAACTGGAAAGAAGCTTTCTGAGAAACTGCTTTGTGTTCTGTTAATTCATCTCACAGAGTTACAGCTTTCCCCTCGAGAAGCCTTTCGCTATGACTGTTCTTGTGTAATTCGCAAAGTAATATTTGGAAGCCCATATAGGGTTATGGTGAAAAAAGGAATATCTTCAGTTAGAAACTGTATAGAAGCTTTCTGAGAAACTGCTTTGTTTTCTGTTAAATCATCTCACAGTGTTACAGCTTTCCCCTCAAGAAGTCTTTCGTTAAGACTGTTCTTGTGGAATTTGCAAAGTGAAATTTGGAAGCCCATAGAGGGCTATGGTGAAAAAGGAAATGTCCTCAGATGAAAACTAGAAAGAAGCTTCTTGAGAAACTACTTTGTGTTCCGTTAATTCATCTCACACAGTTACAGCTTTGCCCTCCAGAAACCGTTCATTAAGACCGTTCTTGTGGTATTTTCAAAGTGCTATTTGGAAACCCATAGGGGGCTATGGTGAAAAAGGAAATATCTTCAGTTATAAACTGGAAAGAAGTTTTCTGAGAAACTGCTTTGTGTTCTGTTAATTCATCTGACAGTGTTACACCTTTCCCCTCAAGAAGCATTCCGCTAAGACTGTTCTTGTGGAATTTGCAAAGTGACATTTGGAAGCCCATAGAGGGCTGTGGTGAAAAAGAAATTTCCTAAGATAAGAACTGAAAAGAAGCTTTCTGAGAAACGACTTTGTGTTCTGTTAATTCATCTTATAGAATTACAGCTTTCCCCTCAAGAAGTCGTTCAGTAAGACTGTTCTTGTGGAATTTGCAAAGTGATATTTGGAAGCCCATAGAGGACCATGGTGTAAAGGAAATATCTTCAGATAAAAACTGGAAAGTAGCTTTCTGAGAAATTGCTTTGTGTTCTGTTAATTCATCTCACAGAATTACGGCTTTCCCCTCAAGAAAACTTTCGCTAAAGCTGTTTTTGTGGAATTTGGAAAAAGGTATATGGAAAACCATAGAGATCTATGGTTAAAAAGAAAATATCCTAAGATAAAAACTGAAAAGAAAATTTCTGAGAAACCTCTTTGTGTTCTCTGAATTCATCTCACAGACTTACAGCTTTCCCCTCAAGAAACCGTTCACTAAGACTGTCCTCGTTGATTTTGCAAAGTGATATTTGGAAGCCCATAGAGCGCTATGGGGAAAAAGGAAATATCTTCAGTTAAAAAGTGGAAAGAACGTTTCTGAGAAACTGCTTTGTGTTCTGTTAATCCATCTCACAGAGGTACAGCATTCCCCTCAAGAAGTCGTTTACTAAGACTGTTCTTGTGAAATTTGCGAAGTGATATTTGGAAGTGCTTAGAGAACTATGGTGAAAAAGGAAATATCGTAAGGTAAAAACTGAAAAGAAGCTTTCTGAGAAACTGCTTTGTGTTTTGTTAATTCATCTCAGAGAGTTACAGCTTTCCGAACAAAAAGGCATTCACTAAGACTGATCTTGTGTTATTTTCAAATTGATATTTGGAAGCCCATAGAGGGCTATGGTGAAAAGGGAAATATCTTCAGTTAAAAACTGGAAAGAAGCTTTCTGAGAAACGGTTTTGTGTTCTCTTAGTTCATCTCACAGAGTTACAGCTTTCCCCTCAAGAAGCCTTTCACCAAGACTGTTCTTGTGGAATTTCCAAAGTGGTCTTTGGAAGTCCATACATCGCTATGGTGAAAAAGGATATAGCTTCAGTTAAAAAGTGAAAAGAAGCTTTCCGAGGAACTGCTTTGTGATATGTGATTTCCTGTCACTGAGAAACAGCTGTATTTCGTAGAACTGTTGGCTAGGCTTATTTCTGTGGAATCTGAGAAATGTTACTTCGGATCTCTTTGAAGACTATAGGTCCAAAGGAAATATCCGCCACTAAAAGTGTGAAAGAAGCTTTCTGAGAAACTTCTTTGAGTTCTGTGAATTGATCTCACAGAGCTACAGTTTCCCCTCAAGAGGCCTTTCGCTAAGACTGTTCTCGTGGAATTTGCAAAGTGATATTTGGAAAACAATAGAGGGCTATGGTGAAAAAGGAAATATCCTAAGATAAAAACTGAAAAGAAGCTTTTTGAGAAACTGTTTTGCGTACCGTTAATTCATCTCACAGAGTTATAGCTTTCCCCTCAAGAAGCCGTTCATTAAGACTGTTGTTGTGAAATTTGCAAAATGATATTTGGAAGCTCATAGAGGGCTATGGTGAAAATGGAAATATCTTCAGTTCAAAACTGGAGAGAAGCTTTCTGAGAAACTGCTTTGTGTTCTGTTAATTCATACACAGAGTTACACCTTTCCTATCACGAATCCTTTCGCTAAGACTGTTCTTGTGGAGTTTACAAAGTGATATTTGGAAGCCCATAGAGGGGTACGGTTAAAAAGGAAATTTCCTCACATAAAAACTGGAAAGAAGCTCTCTGAGAAACTGCTTTGTGTTTTGTTAATTCATCTCACAGTATTACAGCTCTACCCTCAAGAAGCCCTTCACTAAGACTGTTCTTCTGGAATTTCCAAAGAGATATTTGGAAGCCCATAGAGCGCTATGGTGAAAAAGGAAATATCTTCAGTTAAAAACTGGAGAGAAGCTTTCTGAGAAACTTCTTTGTGTTCTGTTAATTCATGCACAGAGTTACAGCTTTCCTATCAAGAATCCTTTCGCTAAGACTGTTCTTGTGGAGTTTACAAAGTGATATTTGGAAGCCCATAGAGGGGTACGTTTAAAAAGGAAATTTCCTAACATAAAAACTGGAAAGAAGTTTTCTGAGAAACTGCATTGTGTTCTGTTAATTCATCTCACAGAGTTACAGCTTACCCCTCAAGAAGCACTTCGCTAAGACTGTTCTTGTGGAATTTGCAATGTGATATTTGGAAGCCCATGGAGGGATATGGTGAAAAAGGAAATATCTTCAATTAAAAACTGGAAAGAAGCTTTCTGAGAAACTGCTTTGTTTTCTGTTAATTCATCTCACAGAGTTTCAGCTTTCCCCTCCAGAAGTCTTTCGCTAAGACGGTTCTCCTGGAATTTGCAAAGTGATATTTGGAAGCCGTGAGAGGGCTATGGTGTAAAAGGAAATGTCCTCGGATCAAAAATGGAAAGAAGCTTTCCAACAAACTGTTTTGTGTTCTTTTAATTTATCTGACAGAGTTTCAGCTTTCCCCTCAAGGAGCCGTTCGCTAAGACTGTTCTTGTGGAATTTGCAAAGTGATATTTGAAAGCCCGTCGAGTGCTATGGTGAAAAAGGAAATACCTTCAGTTAAAAACTGGAAAGAAACTTTCTGAGAAACTGCTTTGTATTCTGTTAATTCACCTCACAGAGTTTCAGCTTTCCCCTCTAGAAGCCTTTCGCTAAGACTGTTCTTGTGGAATTTGCAAAGTGATATTTGTAAGCCCATAGAAGTCGATGGTGAAAACGTAAATATCCTAAGATAAAAACTGAAAAGAACCATTCTGAGAAACTGCTTTGTGTTTTGTTAATTCATCTGACAGAGTTACAGGTTTCCCTTCAAGAAGCCTTTCGCTAAGACAGTTCTTGTGGAATATGCAAAGTGATATTTGGAAGCTCATAGTGACCTATAGTGAAAAAGGATATATCTTCAGTTAAAAACTGAAAAGAAGCTTTCTGAGAAACTGCTTTGTGATATATGACTTCCACTCACTGAGTTACAGCTGTATTTCGTAGAGCTGTTTGGCAGTCTTATTTCCGTGGAATCTGAGAACTGTTATTTCGGATCCCTTTGAAGACTGAAGGGCCAAAGGAAATATCCGTCGTTAAAGTTAGAAAGAAACTTTCTGAGAAACTTCTTTGTGATTTGCGAATTCATTTCACAGAGTTACAGCTTTCCCCTCAAGAAGCCTTTCGCTAAGATTATTCTTGCACAATTTGAAAAATGATATTTGGAAGCCAATAGACGGCTATGGTGAAAACGAAATATCCTCCGATAAAAACTGGAAAGAAGCTTTCTGAGAAATTGCTTTGTGTTCTTTTAATTCATCTCACAGACTTACAGCTTTCCCCTCAGGAAGTCTTTCGCTAAGACTGTTCTTGTGGAATTTGAAATGTGATATTTGGTAGCCCATAGAGCGCTATGGAGAAAAGGAAATATCTTCAGATTAAAACTGTAAAGAACATTCCTGAGAAACTGCTTTGTGTTCTGTTAATTCACCTAACAGAGTTACAGCTTTCCCCTCTAGAAGCCTTTTGCTAAGACTGTTCTTGCTGTATTTTCAAAGTGATATTTGGAAGCCCATAGAGGGCTACGGTGAAAAAGGATATAGCTTCAGTTAAAAACTGAAAGAGTCTTTCTGAGAAACGGTTTAGTATTATGTGACTTCCACTCACTGAGTTACAGCTCTATTTCCTAGAGCTGTTTGATAGCCTTATTTCTATGGAATCGGAGAACTGTTATTTTGGATCCCTTTGAAGACTATAGGGCCAAAGGAAATATCTGCCGCTAAAAGTGAGAAAGAAGCTTTCTGAGAAACTTCTCTGAGATCTGTTAATTCATCTCACAGAGTTACAGCATTCCACTCAAGAAGCCTTTCGCTAGGACTGTTCTTTTTGAATTTGCAAAGTGATATTTCGAAGCCCATAGACGGCTGTGGTGAAAAGGGAAATACCTTCAGTTAAAAAATGGAAAGAAGCTTTCTAAGAAACTGCTTTGAGTTCTGCTAATTCATCTCAAAGAGTAACAGCTTTTCCCTCAAAAAGACTTTTGCTAAGACTCTTCTTGTGTAATACTCATAGTGATATTTGTAAGCCCTTATAGGGCTATGGTGAAAAAGGAAATATCCTAAGATAAAAGCTGAAAAGAAGCTTTCTGACAAACTGCTTTGTGTTCTGTTAATTCACCTCACAGAGTTACAGCTTTCCCCTTAAGAAGCCTTTCGCTAAGACTGTTCTTGTGGAATTTGCAGAGTGGTATTTGTAAGCCCATAGAGGGCTATGGTGAAAAAGGAAATATCCTAAGATAAAAACTGAAAAGAACATTTCTGAGAAACTGCTTTGTGATACGTGACTTCCACTCACTGAGTGAGAGCTATATGTCATAGAGCTGTTTGCTAACCTTATTTCTGTGGAATCTGAGAAGGGATAATTCGGTTCCCTTTGAAGACTATAGGGCCAAAGGAAATATCCGCCATAAAAGTGAGAAAGAAGCTTTCTGAGAAACAGCTTTCTGATCTGTAAATTCATCCCACAGAGTTACAGCTTTCCCCTGAGGAAGCCTTTCGCTATGACTGTTCTTGTGGAATTTGCAACGTGACATTTCGAAGGCCATAGAGAGCTATGGTGAAAAGGAAATATCTTCGGTTTAAAACGGGAAAGAAGCTTTCTGAGACACTGCGTTGTGTTCTGTTAATTCATCTCACAATGTTACAGCTTTCCCCTCACGAAGCCTTTCCCTAAGACTGTTCTTGTCGAATTTGGGAAGTGATATTTAGAAGCCTACAGAGGTCTACAGTGAAAAAGGAAATAACCTAAGATAAAAACTGAAAAGAAGCTTTCTGAAAAACTGCTTTGTGTTCTCTTAATTCATCTCACAGAGTTACAGCTTTCCTCTCAAGAATCCTTTCGCTAAGACTGTTCTTGTGCCATTTAGAACGGGATATTTAGAAGCCCATAGAGGGCTATGGAGAAAAAGGAAATGTCCTTAGATAAAAACTGGAAAGAAGCTTTCTGAGAAACTGCTTTGTGTTCTGTTAATTCACCTCACAGAGTTACAGCTTTCCCCTCGAGAAGCTTTTCGCTATGACTGTTCTTGTGTAATTCGCAAAGTAATATTTGGAAGCCCATATAGGGTTATGGTGAAAAAAGGAATATCTTCAGTTAGAAACTGTATAGAAGCTTTCTGAGAAACTGCTTTGATTTCTGTTAATTCATCTCACAGAGTTACAGCTTTCCCCTCAAGAAGTCTTTCGTTAAGACTGTTCTTGTGGAATTTGCAAAGTGAAATTTGGAAGCCCATAGAGGGCTATGGTGAAAAAGGAAATGTCCTCAGATGAAAACTAGAAAGAAGCTTCTTGAGAAACTACTTTGTGTTCCGTTAATTCATCTCACACAGTTACAGCTTTGCCCTCCAGAAACCGTTCATTAAGACCGTTCTTGTGGAATTTTCAAAGTGCTATTTGGAAACCCATAGGGGGCTATGGTGAAAAAGGAAATATCTTCAGTTATAAACTGGAAAGAAGTTTTCTGAGAAACTGCTTTGTGTTCTGTTAATTCATCTGACAGTGTTACGCCTTTCCCCTCAAGAAGCATTCCGCTAAGACTGTTCTTGTGGAATTTGCAAAGTGACATTTGGAAGCCCATAGAGGGCTGTGGTGAAAAAGAAATTTCCTAAGATAAGAACTGAAAAGAAGCTTTCTGAGAAACGACTTTGTGTTCTGTTAATTCATCTTATAGAATTACAGCTTTCCCCTCAAGAAGTCGTTCAGTAAGACTGTTCTTGTGGAATTTGCAAAGTGATATTTGGAAGCCCATAGAGGACCATGGTGTAAAGGAAATATCTTCAGATAAAAACTGGAAAGTAGCTTTCTGAGAAATTGCTTTGTGTTCTGTTAATTCATCTCACAGAATTACGGCTTTCCCCTCAAGAAAACTTTCGCTAAAGCTGTTTTTGTGGAATTTGGAAAAAGGTATATGGAAAACCATAGAGATCTATGGTTAAAAAGAAAATATCCTAAGATAAAAACTGAAAAGAAAATTTCTGAGAAACTGCTTTGTGTTCTCTGAATTCATCTCACAGACTTACAGCTTTCCCCTCAAGAAACCGTTCACTAAGACTGTTCTCGTGGATTTTGCAAAGTGATATTTGGAAGCCCATAGAGTGCTATGGGGAAAAAGGAAATATCTTCAGTTAAAAAGTGGAAAGAACGTTTCTGAGAAACTGCTTTGTGTTCTGTTAATCCATCTCACAGAGGTACAGCATTCCCCTCAAGAAGTCGTTTACTAAGACTGTTCTTGTGAAATTTGCGAAGTGATATTTGGAAGTGCTTAGAGAACTATGGTGAAAAAGGAAATATCGTAAGATAAAAACTGAAAAGAAGCTTTCTGAGAAACTGCTTTGTGTTTTGTTAATTCATCTCAGAGAGTTACAGCTTTCCGAACAAAAAGGCATTCACTAAGACTGATCTTGTGTTATTTTCAAATTGATATTTGGAAGCCCATAGAGGGCTATGGTGAAAAGGGAAATATCTTCAGTTAAAAACTGGAAAGAAGCTTTCTGAGAAACGGTTTTGTGTTCTCTTAGTTCATCTCACAGAGTTACAGCTTTCCCCTCAAGAAGCCTTTCACCAAGACTGTTCTTGTGGAATTTCCAAAGTGGTCTTTGGAAGTCCATACGTGGCTATGGTGAAAAAGGAAATATCTTCCGTTCAAAACTGGAAAGAAGCTTTCTAAGAAACTGCTTTGTGTTCTGTTAATTCATCTCAAAGAGTTACAGCTTTACCCTCAAAAAGACTTTTGCTAAGACTCTTCTTGTGTAACACTCATAGTGATATTTGTAAGCCCTTATAGGGCTATGGTGAAAAAGGAAATATCCTAAGATAAAAGCTGAAAAGAAGCTTTCTGAGAAACTGCTTTCTGATCTGTGAATTCATCCCACAGAGTTACAGCTTTCCCCTGAGGAAGCCTTTTGGTAAGACTGTTCTTGTGGAATTTGCAAAGTGATATTTGGAAGCGCGTAGAGGGCTATGGTGAAAAAGGAAATAACTTCAGTTAAAAACTGGAAAGAAGCTTTCTGAGAAACTGATTTGTGTTCTGTTAATTCATCTTACAGAGTTACAGCTTTTCCCTTGAGAAGTCTTTCGCTAAGACTGTTCTTGTGGAATTTGCAAAGTGATATTTGGAAGCCCAGAGAGGGCTATGGTGAAAAATGAAATATCTTCAGTTAAAAACTGGAAAGAATCTTTCTGAGAAACTGCTTTGTGTTCTGTTAATTCATTTCACAGACTTACAGCTTTTACCTCAAGAAGCCTTTCGCTAAGACAGTTCTTGCGGAATTTGCAAATTGATATTTTGAAGCCCATAGAGGGCTTTGCTGAAAAAGGAAATATCTTCCGTTAGAAACCGGAAAGAAGCTTTCTGAGAAACTGCTTTGTGTTCTGTTAATTCATCTCACAGAGTTACAGCTTTCCCCTCAAGAAGCCTTTCACTAAGACAATTCTTTTGGAATTGCAAAGTGATATTTTGAAGCCATTAGAGGGCTATGGTGAAAAAGGAAATATCTTCAGTTAAAAACTGTAAAGAAGCTTTCTGAGCAACGGCTTTGTGTCCTGTTAATTCAGCTCACAGAGTTAGAGCTTTCACCTCAAGAAGGCTTTCGCTAAGACTGTTCTTGTGGAATTTGCAAAGTGATATTTGGAAGCGCGTAGAGGGCTATGGTGAAAAAGGAAATAACTTCAGTTAAAAACTGGAAAGAAGCTTTCTGAGAAACTGATTTGTGTTCTGTTAATTCATCTTACAGAGTTACAGCTTTTCCCTTGTGAAGTCTTTCGCTAAGACTGTTCTTGTGGAATTTGCAAAGTGATATTTGGAAGCCCAGAGAGGGCTATGGTGAAAAATGAAATATCTTCAGTTAAAAACTGGAAAGAATCTTTCTGAGAAACTGCTTTGTGTTCTGTTAATTCATTTCACAGACTTACAGCTTTTACCTCAAGAAGCCTTTCGCTAAGACTGTTCTTGCGGAATTTGCAAAGTGATATTTTGAAGCCCATAGAGGGCTTTGCTGAAAAAGGAAATATCTTCCGTTAGAAACCGGAAAGAAGCTTTCTGAGAAACTGCTTTGTGTTCTGTTAATTCATCTCACAGAGTTACAGCTTTCCCCTCAAGAAGCCTTTCGCTAAGACAATTCTTTTGGAATTGCAAAGTGATATTTTGAAGCCATTAGAGGGCTATGGTGAAAAAGGAAATATCTTCAGTTAAAAACTGTAAAGAAGCTTTCTGAGCAACGGCTTTGTGTCCTGTTAATTCAGCTCACAGAGTTAGAGCTTTCACCTCAAGAAGGCTTTCGCTAAGACTGTTCTTGTGGAATTTGCAAAGTGATATTTGGAAGCCCATAGAGGGCTATGGTGAAAACGGAAATATCTTCCATTAAAAAGTGGAAAGAAGATTTCTGGGAAACTGCATTGTGTTCTGTTAATTCATCTAACAGAGTTACAGCATTCCCCCAAGAAGCCTTTCACTAAGACTGTTCTTGTGAAATTTGCAAAGTGATATTTGGAAGCCCATATAGGGCTATGGTGAAAAAGGAAATAACTGCCGTTAAAAACTGGAACGAAGATTTCTGAGAAACTGCCTTGTGTTCTGTTAATTCGTCTCACAGAGTTACAGCTTTCCCGTCAAAAAGCCTTACCCTAAGACTGTTATTATGGAATTTGGAAAGTGATATTTAGAAGCCTACAGTGGTCGACGTTGAAAAAAGAAATAGCCTAATATAAAAACTGAAAATAAGCTTTCTGTGAAACTGCTTTGTGTTCTGTTAATTCATCTCACAGAGCTATAGCTTTCCCCTCAAGAAGCCTTTCGCTAAGACTGTTCTTGTGGAATTTAGAACGTGATATTTAGAAACCCATAGAGGGCTATGGTGAAAAAGGAAATGTCCTCCGTTAAAAACTGGAAAGAAGCTTTCTGAGAAACTGCTTTTTGTTCCTTTAATTCATCCCACAGAGTTACAGCTTTCCCCTCAAGAAGCTTTTCGCTAAGACTGTTCTTGTGGGATTTGCAAAGTGATATTTGGAACCCAAGAGGGGGCTATGGTGAAAAAGGAATTGTCTTCCGTTAACAAACGGAAAGAAGCTTTCTGAGAAACTGCTTTGTGTTCTGTTAATTCATTTCACATACGTACAGATTTTTCCTCAAGAAGCCTTTCGCTAAGACTGTTCCTGTGGAATTTGCAAGGTGATATTTGGAATCCCATAGAGGGCTTTGGTGAAAAAGGAAATATCTTCCGTTAAAAACTGGAAAGAAGATTTCTGAGAAACTGCTTTGTGTTCTCTTAATTCATCTCACAGAGTTACAGCTTTCCCCTCAAGGAGAACTTTACTACGTCTGTTCTTGTGGAATTTGCAAAGTGATATTTAGAAGCCCATATAGGGCTATGGTTAAAAAGGAAATACCTTCAGTTGAAAACTGGAAAGAAGCTTTCTGAGAAACTGCTTTGTGTTCAGTTAATTTATCTCACAGAGTTACAGTTTTCCCCTCAAGAAGTCTTTCGCTAGGACTGTTCTTGTGTCATTTGGAAAGTGGTATTTAGAAGGCCATAGAAGGCTATGGTAAATAAGGAAATATCTTCCGTTATAAACTGGAAAGAAGCTTTCTGAGAAATTGCTTTGTGTCCTGTTAATTCATCTCACAGAGTTACAGCTTTCTCCTCAAGAATCCTTTCGCTAAGACTGTTCTTGTGGAATTTGCAAAGTGATATTTCAAAGCTCATAGAGGGCTATGGTAAAAAATGAAACACCTTCAGTTAAAAACTGGAAAGAAGCTTTCTGAGAAACTGCTTTGTTTACTATTAATTTATCTCACAGAGTTACAGCTTTCCCCTCAAGAATCCATTCGCTAAGACTGTTCTTGTGGAATTTGGAAAGTGATATTTAGAAACCTTAGAGGGCTATGGAGAAAAAGGAAATATCTTCCGTTAAAAACTGGAAAGAAGCTTTCTGAGAAACTGCTTTGTGTTCTGTTAATTCATCTCACAGATTTACAGTTTTCCCCTCAAGAACCTTTCCCTAAGACTGTTCTTCTGGAATTTGCAAAGTGACATTTGGAAACCCGTGGAGGGCTTTGGAGAAAAAGGTAATATCTTCCATTAAAATTGGAAAGAAGCTTTCTGAGAAACTTCTTTGTGTTCTGTTATTTCATCTCACAGAGTTACAGCTTTTCCCTCGAGAAGCCATTCATTAAGAATGTTCTTGTGGAATTTGCAAAGTGATATTTGGAAGAACATAGAGGGCTATGTTGAAAAAGGAAATATCCTACGATAAAAACCGAAAAGAAACTTTCTGAGAAACAGCATTGTGTTCCCTTAACTCATCTCACGGAGTTATAGCTTTCCCCTCAAGAAGTCGATCACTAAGACTGTTCTTGTGGAGTTTGCAAAGTGATATTTGGAAGTTTTGCTTTGTGTTCTGATAATTCCTCTCACAGAGTTACATCTTTCCCCTTAGGAAGCCTTTCCCTAAGTCTGTTCTTGTGGAATATGGAAAGTGATATTTAGAAGCACATAGAGGTCTATGGTGAAAAAGGAAATAGCCTGAGATAAAAACTGAAAATAAGCTTTCGGAGAAACTGCTTTGTGTTCTGTTAATTCATCTCACAGAGTTACAGCTTTCCCCTCAAGAAGCCTTTCGCTAAGACTGTTCTTGTGAAATTTGCAAAGTGATATTTGGAAGCCCATAGAGGTCTATGGTGAAAAAGGAAATATCCTAACATAAAAACTGAAAAGAAGCTTTCTGAGAAACTGCTTTGCGTTCTGTTAATTCATTTCACAGACTTACATCTTTCCCCTCAAGAAGCCTTTCGCTAAGGCTATTCTTGTGGAATTTGCAAAGGGATATTTGGAAGTCCTTAGAGGGCTATGGTGTAAAAGGAAATATTTTCAGTTAAAAACTCGAAAGAAGCTTTCTGATTACAGCTTTTCCCTCAAGAAACCTTTCGCTAAGAATGTTCTTGTGGAATTTGCAAAGTGATATTTGGAAGTCCATAGAGGGCTACGGTGAAAAAGGATATATCTTCAGTTAAAAACTGGAAAGGAGCTTTCTGAGAAACTGCTTTGTGTTCTGTTAATTCATCTCACAGAGTTACAGCTTTCCCCTCAAGAAGCCTTTTGATAAGACTGTTCTTGTGGAATATTTAAAGTGATATTTGGAAGCCCATAGAGGGCTTTGGTGAAAAAGGAAATATCTTCCGTTAAAAACTAGAAAGAAGCTTTCTGAGAAACTGCTTTGTGTTCTGTTAATTCATCTCACAGAGTTACAGCTTTCCCCTGAAGAAGCCTTTCGCTAAGACTGGTCTTGTGGGATTTGCAAAGTGATATTTGGAAGCCCATAGAGGGCTATGTTGAAAAAGGAAATAGCCGAAGATAAAAACTGAAAAGAAGCTTTCTGAGAAACTGCTTTGTGTTCTGTTAATTGAGCTCACAGAGTTACAGCTTTTCCCTCAAGAAGCCTTTCGCTAAGACTGTTAAGTGATATTTGGAAACCCATAGAGTGCTATGGTGAAAAAGGAAATATCTTCTGTGAACAACTGAAAGAAACTTTCTGAAAAACTGATTTGTGTTCTGTTAATTCATCTCACAGAGTTACAGCTTTCCCCTAAAGAAGCCGTTCACTGAGACTGTTCTTGTGGAATTTGCAAAGTGATATTGGAAGCCCATAAAGGATTATGGCGAAAAAGGTAATTTCCTAAGATAAAAACCGAAAAGAAGCTTTCTTAGAAACTGCATTGTATTCTCGTAATTCGTCTCACAGAGTTATAGCTTTCGCCACAAGAAGCCGTTCACTAACACTGTTCCTGTGGAATTTGCAAGGTGATATTTGGAAGCCGTTAGAAGTCTATGCAGAAAAAGGAAATATCTTCCGTTAAAAACTGGATAGAAGCTTTCTGAGAAACTGCTTTGTGTTCTGTTAATTCATCTCACAGCGTTACAGCTTTTCCCTCAAGAAGCCGTTCACTAAGACTGTTCTTGTGGAATTTGCAAAGTGATATTTGGAAGCCCATAGAGGGCTATGGTGAAAAAGGAAATATGCTAAGATAAAAACTGAAAAGAAGCTCTCTGAGAAACTGCCTTGCGTTCTGTTAATTGATCTCACAGAGTTACAACTTTCCCCTCCAGAAGCCTTCTGCTAAAGCTGATCTTGTGGAATTTGCAATTTGATATTTGGAAGCCTATAGAGGGCTATGGTGAGAAAGGAAATACCTTCAGTTAAAAACTGGAAACAAGCTTTCCGAGAAACTGCTTTGTGTTCTGCTAATTCATCTCACAGAGTCACAGCTGTCCCCTCAAAAAGCCTTTCGCTAAGGCTGTTTTTGAGAAATTTGCAAAGTAATATTTCGAAACCCTTAGAAGGCTAAGGGAAAAAGGAAATATCCTAAGATAAAAACTGAAAAGAAGATTTCTGAGAAACTGCTTGTGTTCTGTTAATTCATCTCAAAGATTTACAGCTTTCCCCTCAAGAAGCCTTTCGCTAAGACTGTTGTTTTGGAATTTGCAAAGTGATATTTGGAAGCCCTTAGAGGGCTATGGTGAAAACTGAAATATCTTCAGTAAAAAACTGGAAAGAAGCTTTCTGAGAAACTGTTTTGTGTTCTGTTAATTCA
Source organism: Chlorocebus sabaeus (assembly GCF_047675955.1). NCBI lineage: Eukaryota > Metazoa > Chordata > Mammalia > Primates > Cercopithecidae > Chlorocebus > Chlorocebus sabaeus. Next base: position 29,978 of record NW_027327742.1, on the reverse strand, counting down.
TCTCACAGAGTTACAGCTTTCCCCTGAAGAAGCCTTTCGCTAACTCTGTTCTTGTGGAATTTGCAAAGTGATATTTGGAAGCCCATATAGGGCTATGGTGAAAAAGAAATTGTCCTATAATAAAAACTGAAAAGAAGCTTTCTGAGAAACTGCTTTGTTCGTTAATTCATCTCACACAGTTACAGCTTTCCCGTCAAGAAGCCGTTCACTGAGACTGTTCTTGTGGAATTTGCAAAGTGATATTGGAAGCCGATAGAGGGTTATGGCAAAAAGGGAAATATCCTAAGATAAAAACCGAAAAGAAGCTTTCTGAGAAACGGCTTTGTGTTCTGTTAAATCATCTTACAGAGTTACAGTTTTCCCCTCATGAAGCCTTTCGCTAAAACTGTTCTTGTGGTATTGGAAAGTGATATTTGGAAGTCCACAGAGGGCTATGGTGAAAAAGGAAATCTCTTTCGTTAAAAACCGGAAAGAAGCTTTCAGAGAAACTGTTTTGTGTTCTGTTAATTCATCTCACAGAGTTACCGCTTTCCCCTCAAGAAGCCTTTCGCTAAGACTGTTCTGGTGGAATATTCAAAGTGATATTTGGAAACCCATAAGTGGCTATGGTGAAAAACGAAATATGTTCGGTTACAAACTGGAAAGAAGCTTTCTGAGAAACTGCTTTGTGTTCTGTTAAATCATCTTACAGAGTTACCGTTTCCCCTCATGGAGACTTCTGCTAAGACTTTTCTTGTGCGATTTGCAAAGTGATATTTGGAAGTCCATAGAGGGCTATGGTGAAAAAGGAAATAACTTCTGTTTAAAAGTGGAAAGAAACGTTCTGAGAGACTGCTTTGTTTTCTGTTAATTGATCACACAGGGTTACAGCTTTCCCCTCAAGAAGTCTTTCACAAAGACTGTTCTTGTAGAATTAGCAGAGTGATATTTTGAAGCAAGTAGAGGGCTATGGTGAAAAACGAAATATGTTCGGTTACAAACTGGAAAAAAGCTTTCTGAGAAACTGCTAAGTGCTCTGTTAATTCATCTCACAGAGTTACAGTTTTCACACCAAGAAGCCTTTCGGTAAGACTGTTCTTGTGGAATTTGCAAAGTGACATTTGGAAACACGTAGAGGGTTATGGTGAAAAAGAAATATCCTAAGATAGAAACTGAAAAGAAGCTTTCTGAGAAACTGCTTTGTGTTCTGTTAATTGATCTCACGGAGTTACAGCTTTCCCCTCAAGAAGCCTTTCACTAAGGCTGTTCTTGTGGAATTTGCAAAGTGATATTTGGAAGCCTATAGAGGGCTATGGTAAAGAAGGAAATATCTTCAGTTAAAAACTGGAAAGAAGCTTTCTGAGAAACTCCTTTGCGTTCTGTTAATTCATCTCTCAGAGTTACAGCTTTCCCCTGGAGAAGCCGTTCGCTAAGACTGCTCTTGTGAAATTTGCAAAGTGATATTTAGAAGCCCTTAGAGGGCTATGAAAAAAGGAAATATCCTAAGATAAAAACTGAAAAGAAGCTCTCTGAGAAACTGCTTTGTGTTCTGTTAATTCATCTCACAGAGTTACAGCTTTCCTCTCAAGAGGCCTTTCGCTGAGACTGTTCTTGTGGAATTTGCAAAGTGATATTTGGGAGCCCATAGGGGGCTATGGTGAAAAACGAAACAACTTCAGTTACAAAGTGGAAAGAAGCTTTCTGAGAAACTGCTTTGTGTTCTGTTAATTCATCTCGCTGAGTTACAGCGTACTCCTCAAGAAGCCTTTCGCTAAGGCTGTTCTTGTGGTATTTTCTTAGTGATATTTGGAAGCACATAGAGGGCAATGGTGAAAAAGGAAATATGCTAAGATAAAAACTGAGAAGAAGCTTTCTGAGAAACTGCTTTGCATCCTGTTAATTGATCTCACAGAGTTATAGCTTTCACCTCAAGAAGCCTTCCGCTAAGGCTGTTCTTGTGGAATTTGCAAAGTGATATTTGGAAGCCTATAGAGTGCTATGGTGAGAAAGGAAATACCTTCAGTTTAAAACTGGAAAGAAGCTTTCCGAGAAACTACTTTGTGTTTTGTTAATTCATCTCACCGAGTCACAGCTGTACCCTCAACAAGCCTTTCGCTAAGACTGTTGTTTTGGAATTTGCAAAGTGATATTTGAAAGCCGTTAGAGGGCTATGGTGAAAACTGAAATATCTTCTGTAAAAAACTGGAACGAATCTTTATTAGAAGCTGCTTTGTGTTCTGTTAATTCATTTCACAAAGTTACAGCTTTCCCCTGAAGAAGCCTTTCGCTAAGTCTGTTCTTGTGGAATTTGCAAAGTGGTATTTGGAAGCCCATAGAGGGCTATGGTGAAAAAGGATATGTCCTAAGATAAAAACTGAAAAGAATCTTTCTGAGAAACTGATTTGTGAACTGTTAATTCATCTCACACAGTTACAGCTTTCCCGTCAAGAAGCCATTCACTGAGACTGTACTTGTGGAATTTGCAAGGTGATATTGCAAGCCGATAGAGGGTTGTGGCGAAAAGGGAAATATCCTAAGATAAAAATCTAAAAGAAGCTTTCTGAGAAACTGTATTGTGTTCTCTTAATTCATCTCACAGAGTTATAGATTTCCCCTCAAGAAGTCATTCATTAAGTCTGTTCCTGTGGAATTTGCAAGGTGATATTTCGAAGCCCTTATAGGTCTATTTTGAAAAAGGAAATATCTTAAGTTAAAAACTGGGAAGAATCTTTCTGAGAAACTGCTTGATGCTCTGATAATTCATCTCACAGAGTTTCAGCTTTCCCTTCAAGAAGCCGTTCACTAAGACTGTTCCTGTGGAATTTTCAAACTGATATATGGAAGCCCATAGAGGGCTATGGTGTAAAAGGAAATATCCTAGGATAAAAACTGAAAAGAAGCTTTCTGAGAAACAGCTTTGTGTTCTGTTAATTCAACTCACAGAGTTAAAACTTTCTCCTCAAGAAGCATTTCGCTAGGACTGTTCTTGTGGAATTTACAAAGTGATATTTAGAAGCCCATAGAGGGCTATGGTGAAAATGGAAATATCCTAAGATAAATTCCGAAAAGAAGCTTTCTGAGAAACTGCTTTGTGATCTGTTAATTCATCTCCAGAGTTACAGTTTTCCCCTCAAGAAACCTTTCATGAAGACTGTTCTTGTGAAATTTGCAAAGTGATATTTGGAAGCCATAGAGGGCTATGGTGAAAAAGGAAACATCTTCAGATAAAAACTGGAAAGAAGCTTTCTGAGAAACTGCTTTGTGTTCTGTTAGTTCATCTCCAGAGTTACAGTGTTCTCCTCAAGAAGCCTTTCACTAAGGTTGTTCTTGTGGAATTTGGTAAGTGATATTTCGAAGCCCGTAGAGGGCTAAGGTCAAAAAGGAAATATCTTCAGGTAACTACTTGAAAGAAGCTTTCTGAGAAACTGCTTTGTGTTCTATTAATTCATCTCACAGTGTTACAACTTTCTCCTCAAGAAGCCTTTCGCTAAGACTGTTCTTGTGGAATTTACAAAGTGATATTTGGAAGCCCATAGAGGGCTATGGTGAAAAAGGAATTATCCTAATATAAAACCTGAAAAGAAGCTTTCTGAGAAACTGGTTTGTGTTCTGTTAATTCAATTCAGAGTGTTACAGCTTTCCCCTCAAGAAGCCTTTCTCAAGAAGCCTTTCGCTAAGACTGTTCTTGTGAAATTTGCAAAGTAATATTTGGAAGCCCATAGTGGGCTATGGTAAAAAGGGAAAATTCTTCCGTTAAAAACTGGAAAGAAGTTTTCTGAGAAACTGCTTTGTGTTCTTTTAATTCATCTCACAGAATTACAGCTCTCCCCTCAAGAAGCCTTTCCCTGAGACAGTTCTTGTGGAATTTGCAAAGTGATATTTGGAAGCCCATAGAGGGCTATGGTAAAAAAGAAAATATCTTCAGTTGAAAACTGGAAAGAAGATTTCTGAGAAACTGCTTTCGGTTCTGTTAATACATCTCACAGACTTGCAACTTTCCCCTCAAGAAGCCTTTCGCTAAGACTGTTCTTGTGGAATTTGCAAAGTGATATTTGGAAGCCCATGAAGGGATATGGTGAAAAAGCAATATCCTAAGATAAAAGCTGAAAAGAAGCTTTCTGAGAAACTGCTTTGTGTTTTGTTAATTCATCTCACAGAGTTACAGTTTTCCCCTCATGAAGCCTTTCGCTAAAACTGTTCTTGTGGGATTGGAAAGTGATATTTGGAAGTCCACAGAGGGCTATGTTGAAAAAGGAAATCTCTTTCGTTAAAAACCGGAAAGAAGCTTTCAGAGAAACTGCTTTGTGTTCTGTTAATTCATCTCACAGAGTTACAGTTTTCCCCTCATGAAGCCTTTCGCTAAAACTGTTCTTGTGGGATTGGAAAGTGATATTTGGAAGTCCACAGAGGGCTATGGAGAAAAAGGAAATCTCTTTCGTTAAAAACCGGAAAGAAGCTTTCAGAGAAACTGCTTTGTGTTCTGTTAATTCATCTCACAGAGTTACCGCTTTCCCCTCAAGAAGCCTTTCGCTAAGACTGTTCTGGTGGAATATTCAAAGTGATATTTGGAAACCCATAGGTGGCTATGGTGAAAAACGAAATATGTTCGGTTACAAACTGGAAAGAAGCTCTGAGAAACTGATTTGTGTTCTGTTAAATCATCTTACAGATTTACCGTTTCCCCTCATGGAGACTTTCGCTAAGACTTTTCTTGTGCGATTTGCAAAGTGATATTTGGAAGTCCATAGAGGGCTATGGTGAAAAAGGAAATAACTTCCGTTTAAAACTGGAAAGAAACGTTCTGAGAGACTGCTTTGTTTTCTGTTAATTGATCACACAGTGTTACAGCTTTCCCTTAAGAAGTCTTTCACAAAGACTGTTCTTGTAGAATTAGCAGAGTGATATTTTGAAGCAAGTAGAGGGCTATGGTGAAAAGCGAAATATGTTCGGTTACAAACTGGAAAGAAGCTTTCTGAGAAACTGCATAGTGTTCTGTTAATTCATCTCAGAGAGTTATAGCTTTCCCATCAAGAAGCCTTTCGGTAACAATGTTCTTGTGATATTTGCAAAGTGATATTTAGAAGCCCAGAGAGGGCTATGAAAAAAGCAAATATCCTAAGATAAAAAGTGAAAGAAGTTTTCTGATAAACTGGCTTGAGTTTTGTTAATTCATCTCACAGAGTTACAGCTTTCCTCTCAAGAAGCCTTTCACTAAGACTGTTCTTGTGGGATTTGCAAAGTGATATTTGGAAGCCCATAGGGGGCTATGGTGAAAAACGAAACAACTTCAGTTAAAAACAGAAAAGAAGCTTTCTGAGAAACTGCTTTGTGTTCTGTTAATTCATCTCACAGAGTTACAGCATTCTCCTCAAGAAGCCTTGCACTAAGGCTGTTCTTGTGGAATTTGCAAAGTGATATTTGGAAGCCTGTAGAGGTCTATGGTGTAAAAGGAAATATCTTCAATTAACTACTTGAAAGAAGCTTTCTGAGAAACTGCTTTGTGTTCTATTAATTCATCTCACAGAGCTACAGCTTTACCGTCAAGAAGCCTTTTGCTAAGACTGTTTTTGTGGAATTTGCAAAGTGATATTCAGAGGCGCATAGAGGGCTATGGTGAAAATGGAGATATCCTAAGATAAAAACCGAAAAGAAGCTTTCTGAGAAACTGCTTACTTTTCTGTTAATTCATTTCACACAGTTACAGCCTCTTCCTCAAGAAGCCTTTCGCTAAGACTGTTCTTGTGGAATTTGCAAAGAGATATTTGAAAGTCCTTAGTGGGCTATGGTGAAAAAGGAAACATCTTCCGTTAAAAACTGGAAAGAAGCTTTCTGAGAGACTGCTTTGTGTTCCATTAATTCATCTCACAGAGTTACAGCTTTTCCCTCAAGAAGCCTTTCGCTAAGACTGTTCTTGTGGTATGTGCAAAGTGATATTTGGAAGCCCATAGAAGTCTATGGTGAAAAAGGAAATATCCTAAGATAAAAACTTAAAAGAAGCTTTCTGAGAAACTGCTTTGTTTTTTGTTAATTCATCTCACAGAGTTACAGCTTTCCCCTCAAGAAGCCTTTCGCTAAGACAGTTCTTGTGGAATATGCAAAGTGATATTTGGAAGCCGATAGAGGTCTATGGTAAAAAAGGAAATATCTTCTGTTAAAAACTGCAAAGAAGCTTTCTGAGAAACTGCTTTGTGTTCTGTTAATTCATCTCACAGAGTTAGAGCTTTCCCCTCAAGAATCCATTTCCTAAGACTGTTCTTGAGGAATTTGCAAAGAGATATTTGAGAGCCCCTACAGGGCTATGGTGAAAAAGGAAATATCTTCCGTTAAAAACTGAAAAGAATGGTTCTGAGAACCTGCTTTTTGTTCTGTTAATTCATCTCACAGAGTTACAGCTTTCCCCTCAAGAAGAATTTCGCTAAGAGTATTCTTGTGGAATTTCCAAAGTGATATTTGGAAGCCCATACTGGGCTATGGTGAATTAGGAAATATCCTAAGAAAAAAACTGAAAAGAAGCTTTCTGAGAAACTGGTTTGTGTTCTGTTAATTCAATCACAGATTTACAGCTTTCCCATCAAGAAGACTTTCGCGAAGTCTGTTCTTCTGGAATTTGGAAAGTGATATTAGGAAGCCCTTACAGGGCTATGGTGAAAAAGGAAATATCTTCAGTTAAAAACTGGAAAGAAGCTTTCTGAGAAACTGCTTTGTGTTCTGTTAATTCATCTCGCAGAGTTTCAGTATTCCCCTCAAGAAGAATTTCGCTAAGACTCTTCTTTTGGAATTTGCAAAGTGATATTTGGAAACCCGTAGATGGCTATGGTGAAAAAGTAAATCCCTTCCGTTAAAAACTGGAAAGAAGCTTTCTGAGAAACGGCTTTGTGTTCTCTTAATTCATCTCACAGAGTTACAGCTTTCCCCTCAAGAAGACTTTCGATAAGACTGTTCTTGTGGAATTTGCACAGTGATATTTGGAAGCCCATAGAGGGGTATGGTGAAAAAGGAAATCTCTTCTATTAAAAGGGGAAAGAAGCTTTTTTGAGAAACTGCTTTGTGTTCTGTTAATTGACCTCAGATAGTTACAGCTTTCCCCCCAAGAAGCCTTTGGCTAAGCCTGTTCTTGTGGAACATGCAAAATGATATTTGGAAGCCCATAGAGGGCTATGGTCAAAAAGAAAATATCTTCAGTTAAAAACTGGAAAGAAGCTTTCTGAGAAACTGTTTTGTGTTCTGTTAATTCATCTCATAGAGTTATAGCTTTCCTATCAAGAACCTTTTCGCTACGACTGTTCTTGTGGAATTTGCAAAGTAATATTTCTAAGTCCATAGAGGGTTAAGGTGAAAAAGAAAATATCTTCAGTTAAAAACTAGAAAGAAGCTTTCTGTGAAACGGCTTTGGGTTCTGTTAATTCATCTCACAGAGTTACACCTTTCCCCTCAGGAAGCCTTTCGCTAAGACTGTTCTTGTGGAATTGGCAAAGTGATATTTGGAAGCCCATACAGGGCTATGCTGAAAAAGGAAATCTCTTTCGTTAAAAAGTGGAAAGAAGCTTTCTGAGAAACGGATTTGTGTTCTCTTATTTCGTCTCACAGAGTTACAGCATTACCCTCAAGAAGCCTTTTGCTAAGACTGTTCTAGTGGGATTTGAAAAGTGATATTTGGAAGCCCATAGAAGGCCATGGTTAAAAAGGAAATCTCTTCCGTTAAAAACTGGAAAGAAGCTTTCTGTGAAACGGCTTTGTGTTCTTTTAATTCATCTCACAGAGTTACAGCTTTCCCCTCAAGAAGCATTTCGCTAAGACTGTTCTAGTGGAATTTGCAAGGTGATATTTGGAAGCCCTTAGAGGGCTATGGTGAAAAAGGAAATATCTTCAGTTAAAAAGTGGAAAGAAGCTTTCTGAGAAATTGCTTTGTATTCTATTAGTTCATCTCACAGAGTTACAGCTTTCCCCTCAAGAAGCCTTTTGCTAAGGCTGTTCTTGTGGAATTTGCAAAATGATATTTCGAAGCCCATAGAGGGCTATGGTGAAAAAGTAAATATCTTCAGATAAAAACTGGAAAGAAGTTTTTTGAAAATTGCATTGTGTTTTGTTAATTCATCTCACAGAGTTACAGCTTTCACCTCAAGAAGCCTTTCGCTAAGACTGTTCTTGTGGAATTTGCAAAGGGATATTTCGCAGCCCATAGAGGGCTATGGAGAAAATGGAAATATATTCAGTTAAGAACTGGAAAGAAGCTTTCTGAGAAAATGCTTTGTGTTCTCTTAATTCGTCTCATAGAGTTACAGCTTTCCCCTCAAAAGCCTTTCTCTAAGACTGTTCTTGTGGAATTTAAAAAGTGATATTTGGAAACCCTTAGAGGGCTATTGTGAAAAAGGAAATATCCTAAGATAAAAACTTAAAAAAAGATTATTGAGATATTGCTTTGCATTCTGCTAATTCAGCTGAGAGAGTTATAGCTTTCCTCTCAAGAAGTCTTTCGCTTAGACTGTTCTTGTGGAATTTAAAAAGTGATATTTGGTGGCCCATAGAAGCCTAAAGTGAAAAAGGAAATATCTTCAGTAAAAAACTGGAAAGAAGCTTTTTGAGAAACTGCTTTGTGTTCTGCTAATTCATCTCACAGAGTTACAACATTCCAAACAAGAAGCCTTTCTCTAAGACTGTTCTTGTGGAATTTAAAAAGTGATATTTGGAAGCCCATAGAGGGCTATGGTGAGAAAGGAAATATCTTCCGTTAAAAACTGGAAAGAAGCTCTCTGAGAAACGGCTTTGTGTTCTCTTAATTCATCTCACAGAAATACAGCTTTCCCCTCAAGAAGCGTTTCGCTATGACTGTTGTTGTGGAATTTCCAAAGTGATATTTGGAAGCCCAGGGAGGGCTATGGTGAAAAAGGAAATATCTTCAGTTCAAAACTGGTAAGAAGCTTTCTGAGAAACTGCTTTGTGTTCTGTCAATTCATCTCACAGAGTTAGAGCATTCCCCTCAAGAAGCCTTTCGCTAAGATTGTTTTTGTGGAAATTGCAAAGTGATATTTGGAAGCCCATAGAGGGCTAAGGTGAAAAAGGAAATCTATTCCATTAAAAAATTGGAAAGAAGCTTTCTGAGAAACTGCTTTTTGCTATGTTAAATCATCCCACAGAGTAACAGCATTCCTCTCAAGAAGCATTTCGCTAAACCTGTTCTTGTGGAATTTGCAAAGTGATATATGGAAGCCCATAGAGGGCTAAGGTGAAAAAGGAAATCAATTCCGTTAAAAACTGGAAAGAAACTTTCTGAGAAACGGCTTTGTGTTCTGTTAATTCATCTCACAGAGTTACAGCTTTGCCCTCAAGAAGCCTTTCGCTAAGACTGTTCTTGTGGAATTTAAAAAGTGATATTTGGAAGCCATGGAGGGCAAAGGTGAAAAAGGAAATATCCTAAGATAAAAACTGAAAAGAAGCTTTCTGAGAAACTGCTTTCTGTTCTGTTAATACATCTCACAGAGTTATAGCTTTCCTCTCAAGAAGCCTTTCGCTAAGACTGTTGTGGAATTTGCAAAGTGATATTCGGAAGTCCAGAGACGGCTAAGGTGCAAAAGGAAATATCTTCTGTTAAAAACTGGAAAGAAGCTTTATGAGAAACTGCTTTGTGTTCTGTTAATTCATCTCTTAGAGTTACAGCTTTCCCCTCAAGAGGGCTTTCTCTAAGACTGTTCTTGTGGAATTTGCAAAGTGATATTTGGAAGCCCATGGAGGGCTATGGTGAAAAAGGAAATATCTTCAGTTAAAAACTGGAAAGAAGCTTTCTGAGAAACTGCTTTGTGTTCTGTTAATTCATCTGACAGAGTTACAACTTTCCCTTCCAGAAGCCTTTCGCTAAGACTGTTGTTGTGGAATTTTCAAAGTGATATTTGGAAGCCCAGAGAGGGCTATGGTTACAAAGTAAATATCTTCAGTTCAAAACTGGAAAGAAGCTTTCTGAGAAACTTCTTTGTGTTCTGTTAATTCATCTCACAGAGTTAAAGCTTTCCCCTCACAAAGCCTTTCTCTAAGATTGTTCTTGTGGAAGTTGCAAAGTGATATTTGTAAGTCCACAGAGGGCTATGGTGAAAAAGAAAATCTCTTCCGTTAAAAACTGGAAAGAAGCTTTCTGAGAAATGGCTTAGTGTTCTGTTAATTCATCTCACAGAGTTACAGCTTTCCCCTCAAGAAGCCGTTAGCTAAGACTGTTCTTGTGGAATTTGCAAGGTGATATTTGGAAGCCCATAGAGGGCTAGGGTAAAAAAGGAAATATCTACAGTTAAGAAGTGGAAAGAAGCTTTTTGAGAAGCTGCTTTGTGTTCTGTTACTTTATCTCACCGATTTACAGCTTTTCCCTCAAGAAGCATTTCGCTAAGACGTTTCTTGTGGAATTTACAAAGTGATATTTGGAAGCCCGTAGAGGGTTAAGGTGAAAAAGAAAATATCTTCAGTTCAAAACTGGAAATAAGCTTTCTGAGAACCTGCTTTGTGTTCTGTTAATTCATTTCACAGCGTTATAGCTTTGCTCTCAAGAAGCCTTTCGCTAATACTGTTATTGTGGAATTTGCAAGGTGATATTAGGAAGCCTAGAGAAGGCTATTCTGAAAAAGGAAATATCTTCAGTTAAAAACTGGAAAGAAGCTTTCTGAGAAACGGCTTGGTGTTCTGTTAATTCATCTCAGAGAGTTACAGCTTTCCCCTCAAGTAGTCTTTCTCTAAGACTCTTTTTGTGGAATTTATAAAGTGATATTTGGAAGCCCATAGAGTGCTATGGTGAAAAAGGAAATATCTTCAGTTAAAAACTGGAAAGAAGCTTTCTGAGAAACTGCTTTGTGTTCTGTTAATTCATCCCACAGCGTTAAGCTTTCCCCTCAAGAAGCCTTTCGCTAAGACTGTTCTTGTGGAATTTGGAAAGTGATATTTGGAAACGTGTAGAGGGCTATGGTGAAAAAGGAAATATCTTCAGTTAAAAACTGGAAAGAAGCTTTCTGAGAAACGGCTTTGTGTTCTTTTAATTCATCTCACAGAGTTAAAGTTTCCCCTTAAGTAGCCTTTCGCTAAGTATGTTTTTATGGAATTTTCAAAGTGATATTTGGAAGCCTATAGAGGGCTATGGTGAAAAAGGTAATATCTTCAGTTAAAAACTGGAAAGAAGATCTCTGAGAAACTGTTTTGTGTTCTGTTAATCATCTCAAAGACTTACAGCTTTCCCCTGGAGAAACCTTTCACTAAGACTGTTCTTGTGGAATTTGTAAAGTGATATTTGGAAGCCCATGGAGGGCTATGGTGAAAAAGGAAATATCTTCAGTTTAAAACTGGAAAAAAGCGTTCTGAGAAACTGCTTTGTGTTCTGTTAATTCATCTCATAGAGTTACAGCTTTCCTCTCAAGAAGCCTTTCTTTAAGAGTGTTCCTGTGGAATTCAAAAAGTGATATTTGGAAGCCCATAGAGAGCTGTGGTGAAAAAGGAAATATCCTAAGATAAAAACTGAAAAGAAGCCTTTTGAGAAACTGCTTTGTATTCTGTTAATTCATCTCCCAGAGTTACAGCTTTCCCCTCAAGAAGCCTTTCACTAAGACTGTTCTTGTGGAATTTTCAAAATGATATTTGGAAGCCCACATACTGCTAGGGTGAAAAAGGAAATCTCTTCAGTTAAAAACTGGAAAGAAGCTTTTTGAGAAACTTCATTGTGTTCTGTTTATTCATCTCACTGAGTTACAGCTCTCCCCTCAAGATGCCTCTCGGTAAGACTGTTCTTGTGGAATTTGCAAAGTGAAATTTGGAAGCCCCTAGAGGTCTATGGTAAAAAAGAAATATCTTCAGTTAAAAACTGGCAAGAAGCTTTCTGAGAAACTGCTTTGTGTTCTGTGAATTCATCTCACAGAGTTAATATTTCCCCTCAAGAAGCCTTTCGCTAAGACTGTTCTTGTGGAATTTCCAAAGTGATATTTGGAAGCCCATAGAGGGCTATGTTGAAAAAGGAAATATCTTCTTTGAAGAACTGGAAAGAAGCTTTCTGAGAAACTGCGTTGTGTTCTGTTAATACATCTCACAGAGTTACAGCTTTCCCCTCAAGAAGCCTTTCGCTAATACTGTTCTTTTGGAATTTGCAAAGTGATATTTGGATACCCTTATAGGGCTATGGTGAAAAAGGAAATCTCTTCCGTTAAAAACTGGAAAGAAGCATTCTGAGAAACGGCTTTGTGTTCTGTTAATTCATCTCACAGAGTAACAGCTTTCCCCTGAAGAAGACTTTCGCTAAGACTGTTCTTGTTGAATTTGGAAAGTGATATTTGGAAGCCTATAGAGGGCTATGGTGTAAAATTTAATATCTTAAGTTAAAAACTGGAAAGAAGCTTTTTGAGAAACTGTTTTGTGTACTGTTAATTCATCTCACAGAGTTATAGCTTTCCCCTCAGGAAGCCTTTCGCTAAGACTGTTGTTGTGAAATTTGCAAAGTGATATTTGGATGACCCTAGAGGGCTACGGTGAAAAAGGAAATATCTTCAGTTAAAAACTGCAAAGAAGCTTTCTGAGAAACTGCTTTGTGTTCTGTTAATCATCTCACAGAGTTACACCTTACCCCTCAAGAAACCTTTCGCTTAGACTCTTCTTGTGGAATTTGCAAACTGATATTTGGAATCCCTTAGAGGCTTATGGTGAAAAAGGGAATGTCCTCTGATAAAAACTGGAAAGAAGCTTTCTGAGAAACTTCTTTGTGTTCTTCCAGTTGATCTCACAGAATTACAGCTTTCCCCTCAAGAGGATGTTCACTAAGACTGTTCTTTTGGAATTTGCAAAGTGATATTTGGAAGCCCATGGAGGGTTACGGTGAAAAATAAAAAATGTTCAGATAAAAACCGGAAAGAATCTATCTGAGAAACTGTTTTGTGTTCTGTTAATTCATCTCACAGTGTTTCAGCTTTCCCCTCATGAAGCCTTTTGCAAAGTTTGTTCTTGTGGAATTTGCAAAGTGATATTTGGAAGACCCTAGGGGGATATGGTGAAAAAGTAAATGTCCTCAGATAAAAATCGGAAAGAAGCTTTCTGTGAAACTGCTTTGTGTTCTGTTAATTCATCTCACAGTGTTACAGCTTTCCCCTCAAGAAGCCGTTGACTAAGACTGTTCTTGTGTAATATTCAAAGTGATATCTGGAAGACCATAGAGGGCGATGATGAAAAAGAAAATGTCTTCATTAAAAACTGTAAAGAAGTTTTCTGAAAAACTGCTTTATATTCTGGTAATTCATCTCACAGAGTAACAGATTTCCCCTCAAGAAGCCTTTCGCAAAGACTGTTCCTGCAGAATTTGCAAAGTGATATTTGGAAGCCCATAGAAGGCTATGGTTAGAAAGGAAATATCCTAAGATAAAAACTGAAAAGAAGGTTTCTTAGAAACTTCTTTGTGTTCTGTTAATTCATCTCACAGAGTTACAGCTTTCCCCTCAAGAAGGCCTACACTAAGACTGTTCTTGTGGAATTTCCAAAGTGATATTTGGTACCCCAGAGATGCCTATTGTGAAAAAGTAAATATCTTCAGTTAAAAACCTGAAAGAAGCTTTCTGAGAAACTGCTTTGTATTCTGTTCATCTCACAGAGTTACAGCATTTCCCTCAAGAAGTCTTTCACTAAGACTGTTGTTTTGGAATTTGCAAGGTGATATTTGTAAGCCCTTAGAGGGCTATGGTTAAAAAGGAAATATCTTCAGCTAAAAACTTGAAAGAAGTTTTCTGAGAAAGGGCTTTGTGTTCTCTTAATTCATCTCACAGAGTTACAGCTTTCCCCTCCAGAAGCCTTTCGCTAAAACTGTTCTTGTTTAATTTGCAAAGTGATATTTGGAATTCTATAGAGGGCTATTGTGAAAAAGGAATTATCTTCATTTAAAAACTGGATAGAAGTATTCTGAGAAAGTGCTTTGTGTTCTGTAATTCATCTCACAGAGTTACAGCTTTCCCCTCAAGACGCCCTTCGCTAAGACTTTTTTTTTTGGAATTTGCAAAGTGATATTTGGAAACCCATAGAGGGCTATGGTGAAAAAGTGAATCTCTTCCGTTAGATAATGGAAAGAAGCTTTCTGAGAAATGGCTTTGTGTTCTGTTAATTCATCTCATAGAGTTAAAGCTTTCCCCTCCAGTAGCCTTTCGCTAAGTATGTTCTTGTGGAATTTTCAAAGTCACCAGACCAGCCCAGACTGCCTATAACTAGGCCACAAACCGGTTTTGACCAGCTCAAAACAGACCAGAAGGGCTAAAACCAGATCAGACCATCTCAAACAGGTTTTGACCAGCTCATAGCGGTTTTTACCGGCTCAAACCAGACCAGACCGGTTCAATCCAGTTTCGAACGGCTCAAACTGGTTTTGAACGGCTCGTATCGGTTTTGACAGGCTAAAACTGGTTTTGACCGGCTCAAACCACACCAGACCTGCTCAAACCGGTATTGACCACCTGAAACCGATTTTGACCATATCAGACGGGATCAAACCGGACCAGACGAGCCAAGACCAGGTAAAACCGTATCAAACCGGACCAGATCGGCCCAGACCGCCTAAAACCGGGCCAAACCTACTTTGACCGGCTCAAACCAGACCAGACCGGGCCAGACTGGCTGAAACTGGATCAAACCAGACCAGACCGTTTCAAACCGGTTTTGACCAAACTGAGCCATTTTTGACAGGCTCAAACTGGACCAGACCGGCTCAAACCGGTTTTGACCAGATGACACCGGATCAAACCGGAGCAGAACGGCTCACACCGGATTAAACCAGACCAGACACTCCCAGACCGGATGAAACCGTACCAAACCGGACCAGACCGGCACAGACCGGTTAAAATCGGGCCAGATCGGCTCAAAACGGTTTTGACCGGCTCAAACCAGACCAGACCGGTTCAAACCGGTTTTGACTGGCTCAATCCGGTTTTGTCCGGCCCAAACCAGTTTTGACCGGCTCAAACCACTCCAGACCGGCTAAAACCGGTTTTCACCAGCTCAAACCGGTTTTGACCTGATTAGACCGGATCAAACCGGACCAGACCGGCTCAGACAGGCTCGAATTGGTTTTGACTGGCTTCAACTAGACAAAACCGGCTCAAACCAATTTTGAAAGGCTCAAACTGACCAGAGCGGCTCAAATAAGACCAGATCGGCTCAAATCGGTTTTGACCTGCTCAAACCACACCAGACCGGCTGAAACCGGTTTTGACCGGCTAAAATCGGTTTTGACCAAATGAGACCGGATAAACCGAATCAGACCAGCCCAGAATGGCTAAAATCAGATCAAACCAGACTAGACCAGCCCAGACCGCATTAAACTGGGACATAAACCGGTTTTGACAGGTTCAATGCAGACCAGACAGGCTCATACCGGTTTTGACCGACCTGAGCCGGTTTTGACCGGCTCAAAGAGGTTTTGACCAGATCAAACCAGACTCGACTGGCCCAGACCAGCTGAAACCGGAAAAAAACGGACCAGACCGCCCCAGACCGGCTGAAACCGGGCCACAAACCTGTTTTCACCAGCCTGAACCAATTTTGACCGGCTCAAACCAGTCCAGACTGGCTCAAACCGGTTTTGACTGGATGACACCGGCTCAAACCGGAGCACACCGGCTCTCACCGGATCAAACTGTACCAGATAGACCCAGACCGGCTGAAACCGGATCAAACAGGAAGAGACTGGCCCGGAACGGCTAAAACTGGGCCAGACCGGCTCAAACCGGGCCAGAGCGGCTCAAACCAGAACAGACCGGTTCAAACCGGTTTTGACTGGCTCATTCCGGTTTTGACCGGCTCAATCCGGTTTTGACCGGCTCAAACCACTCCAGACCGGCTAAAACCGGTTTTCACTGGCTCAAACCGGTTTTGACCAGATTAGACCGGATCAAACCAGACCAGACCGGCTCAGAGAGGCTCGAATCGGTTTTGACCGTCTTAAACCAGACCAGACCGGCTCATACCAGACCAGACCGGCTCAAACCGGTTTTGACCTGCTCAAACCACACCCGACCGACTGAAACTGGTTTTGACCAGATGAGACCGGTTTTGACCGGATGAGAGCGGATCAAACCGAATCAGACCGGCCCAGACCAGCTAAAATCAGATCAAAACGGACCAGCCCGGCCCAGACCGCCTAAAACTGGGCCACAAACCGGTTTTGACCAGTTCAAACCAGACCCGACTGGCCCAAACCGGTTTTGACCGACCTGAGCCGGTTTTGATCGGCTCAAACCAGACCAGACCGGCTCAAAGCGGTTTTGACCGGCTCAAAGCGGTTTGGACTGGATCAAACCAGACTCGACCGGCCCAGACCAGCTGAAACCAGATGAAACCGGTCCAGACCGGCGCAGAGCAGCTAAAACCGGGCCACAAACCGGTTTTGACCGGCTCAAACCAGAGCAGACCGGCTCAAACTGGACCATACCGGCTCAAACCGGTTTTGACCGGAAGACACCGGATCAAAGAGGACCAGACCAGCTCACACCGAATCAAACCGGACCAGACAGGCCCAGACCGGCTGAAACCGGATCAAACCGGACCAGACCGGTCCACACCAGATAAAACCGGGCCAGACCGGCTCAAACCGGTTTTGATCAGCTCAAATCAGACCAGACCGGTTCAAACCGGTTTTGATGGGCTCAATTCAGTTTTGACCAGCTCCAACCGGTTTTCTCCGGCTCAAACCACTCCAGACCGGCTAAAACCGGTTTTCACCAGGTCAAAACAGTTTTGACCTGATTAGACCGGATCAAATCGGGCCAGACCGGCTCAGACAGGCTCGAATCGGTTTTGACTGGCTTCAACCAGACCAAACTGGCTCAAACCGGTTTTGACCGGCTCGAACCGGTTTTGACCTGCTCAAACCAGGCCAAACTGGCTCAAACCAGACCAGACCATCTCAAACCGGTTTTCACTGGCTCAAACCAGACCAGACTGGCTCAAACCGGATCAAACCAGACCAGAATGGCCCAGACCGTCTAAAACCGTGCCAAACTGGCTCAATCCTATTTTGACCAGCTCAAAACAGACCTGACCGTCTCAAACCCGACCTGACAGGCTCAAACCGCTTTTGACCTGACCAAACCACACCAGACCAGCAGAAATCGGTTTTGACATGCTAAAACCGGTTTTGACCGGATGAGTCCGGATCAAACCAAATCAGACCGGCCCAGACCGGCGAAAATCGGATCACACCGGACCAGACCGGCCCAGACCGCCTAAAACTGGGCCACAAACAGGTTTTGACCGGTTCTAACCAGACCAGACCAGCTCAAACCGGTTTTGACCGACCTAAGCCGGTTTTGAGCAACTCAAACCCGACCAGACCGTTTGAAACCAGACCAGACCGGCTCAAACCGGTTTTGACTGGCTCAAACCAGACCGGACCGGTTCAATCCGGTTTTGACTGGCTCAAACCGGTTTTGAATGGCTCGAAGAGATTTTGACCTGATCAAACCGGTTTTGAACGGATCAAACCACACCAGACCGGCTCAAACCGGTTTTGACTGGCTGAAACCGATTTTGACCATATGAGACTGGATCAAACCGGACAAGACGGGCCTAGACCGGCTAAAACCGGATCAAACCGGACCAGAACGGCCCAGACCGCCTAAAACCGGGCCAAAGCGGCTCAAACCTATTTTGACCTTCTCAAACCAGACCAGAAGGGCTCAAACCGGTTTTGACCGGCTCAAACCAGACCAGACCGGCTCAAACCGGATCAAACCAGACCAGACCGGCCCAGACCGCCTAACACCGGGCCAAACTGGCTCAAACTTATTTTGACCAGCTCAAACCAGACCTGACCGGCTCAAACCGGTTTTGATCGGATTAGACCGGATCAAACCATACCAGACCTTCTCAAACCGGATCATACCGGACCAGACCGGCACAAACCAGCTCAAAATGGCTCAAACCGAACCAGACCGGCCCAGACAGGCTAAAACCGGGCCAATCCGGCTCAATCAGATTTTGACTGCCTCAAACCAGACCAGACCGGCTCAAACCAGACCACACTGCCTCAAACCGGTTTTGACTGGCTGAAACTAGAAGAGACTGGCTCAAACCGGTTTTGACTGGATGAGACAGGATAAAACCAGACCAGACCGGCTCAAACCGGATGAAACTGCAGCAGACCGGCCCAGAACAGCTGAAGCGCGAGCAAACCGGACCACACGGGGCCAGATCGGCTAAAAGTGGGCCACAAACCGGTTTTGAGTGGCTCAAACCAGACCAGACCGGCTCAAACCGGTTTTGACCAGCCTGAGCTGGTTTTGACCGGCTCATACCAGACCAGACCGGTTCAAACCGGACCAGACCGGCTCAAACTGGTTTTGAACGGATGACACCGGATCAAACAGGACCAGACCGGCTCACACGGCATCAAACCAGACCAGACAGGCCCAGAAAGGCTGAAACCAGATCAAACCAGACCAGACCGGCCCAGACCGGCTAAAACTGGGCCAGACCGGCTCAAAACGGTTTTGACCAGCTCAAACCAGACCAGACCGGTTCAAACCGGTTTTGACTGGCTCAATCTGGTTTTGACCAGCTCAAACCGGTTTTGACTGGCTCAAACCACTCCAGACCAGCTAAAACCGGTTTTCACCAGCTCAAACCGGTATTGACCTGATTAAACTGGATCAAACCGGACCAGACAGGCTCAGACAGGCTCGAATCGGTTTAGACTGGCTTCAACCAGACAAAACTGGCTCAAACCGGTTTTGACCGGCTCAAACCGCTTTTGACCGGCTCAAACCAGACCAGACCGGTTCGATCCGATTTTGACCATCTCAAACCGATTTTGAACGCCTCGAACCGGTTTTGACCGCCACAAACCGGTTTTGACCGGCTCAAATCACACGAGACCGGCTCAAACTGATTTTGACTGGCTGAAACCGATTTTGACCGGATGAGACCGGATCAAACCAGACCAAACGGGCCCAGACCGGCTAAAACAGGATCATTGCGGACCAGACCGGCCCTGACCGCCTAAAACCAGGCCAAACCCGCTCAAACCTATTTTGACCGCCTCAAACCAGACCAGACCGTCTCAAACCGGTTTTGACCAGCTCAAACGAGACCAGGCCGGCTCAAACCGGATCAAACAGGACCACACCGGCCCAGACCACCTAAAAACGGGCCAAACCGTCTCAAACCTATTTTGACCGGCTCAAACCAGACCAGACCAGCTCGAACCTGTTTTGACTGGCTCAAAGCAGACCTGACCAGCTCAAACCGGTTTTGAGAGGATTAGACCGGATGAAACCATACCAGACCCTCTCAAACTGGATCATACCGGACCAGACCGGCACAAATCGGCTCAAATCGGCTCAAACCGAACCAGACCGGCCCAGACAGGCTAAAACCGGGCCAAACCGGCTCATTCAGGTTTTGACCAGCTCAAATGAGACCAGACCGGCTCAAACCAGACAGACTGGATCAAACCGGTTTTGATCGGCTCAAACCAGACCAGTCCAGCTCAAACCGGTTTTGACCGGATGAGACAGAATAAAACCGGACCAGACCGGCACAAACTGGATGAAACCGCACCAGACCGAACCAGAAGAGCTGAAGCCGGTGCAAACCGGACCAGACTGGCCCAGACCGGCTCAAACCAGTTTTGACCAGACTGAGCCGGGTTTGGCCGGTTCAAACCAGACCAGACCGCCTCAAACCAGACCACACCGGCTCAAACCGGTTTTGACCTGCTCAAACCACACCAGACTGGCTGAAACCAGTTTTGACCGGCTAAAACCGGGTTTGACCGGATGAGAGCAGATCAAACCCAATCAGACCAGCCCAGAACGGCTAAAATCGGATCAAACCACACCAGACTGGCCCACGCCGCTGAAAACTGGGCCACAAACCCTTTTTGACCCGTTCAAACCAGACCAGTCCGGCTCAAACCGGTTTTGACCGAACCGAGCATGTTTTGACTGGCTCAAACCAGACCAGACTGGCTTAAACCAGACCAGACCGGCTCAAACCGTTTTTGACCAGCTCAAAGCGGTTTTGACCAGATCAAACCGGACTCGACCAGCCCACACCAGCTGAAATCGCATCAAACTGGACCAGACCTGCCCAGACAGGAAAAAACCGGTTCACAAACCGGTTTTGACCGGGTCAAACCAGACCAGAACGTCTCAAACCGGTTTTTACTGGTTCAAACCAGACCAAACCGGCTCAAACCAGACCAGACGTGCTCAAACCGGTTTTGACCGGCTCAAACCGGTTTCGACCGGCTCAAACCAGACCAGACAGGTTCAATCCGGTTTTGACCTGCTCAAACCGGTTTTGACTGGCCTGAACCGGTTTTGACTGGCTCAAACCAGACCAGACCGGCTCAAACCAGACCAGACCGGCTCAAACCGGTTTTGACCAGATGACACCGGATCAAACCGGACCAGACTGGCTCACACCAGATCAAACCAGACCAGACACTCCCAGACCGGATGAAACCGGACCAAACCAGAGCAGACCGGCACAGACCGGCTAAAACCGGGCCAGACCGGCTCAAACCGGTTTTTACCGGCTCAAACCAGACCAGACCGGTTCAAACCGGTTTTGACTGGCTCAATCCGGTTTGATCGGCTCAAACCGGTTTTGACCGGCTCAAACCACACCAGACTGGCTAAAACCGGTTTTCACCGGCTCAAACCAGGTTTGACCTGATTAGACCGGATCAAACCCGACCAGACCGGCTCAGACAGGCTCGAATCGGTTTTGACTGGCTTCAACCAGACCAAACTGGCTCAAACCAGTTTTGACCAGCCTGAGCCAGGTTTGGCCGGTTCAAACCAGACCAGACCGCCTCAAACCGGACCACACCGGCTCAAACCGGTTTTGACCTGCTCAAACCACACCAGACCGGCTGAAACCACTAATGACTGGCTAAAACCGGGTTTGACCGGATGAGAGCAGATCAAACCCAATCAGACCAGCCCAGAACGGCTAAAATCGGATCAAACCACACCAGACCGGCCCACGCCGCCGAAAACTGGGCCACAAATCCTTTTTGACCCGTTCAAACCAGACCAGACCGGCTCAAACCGGTTTTGACAGACCTGAGCATGTTTTGACCGGCTCAAACCAGACCAGACTGGCTTAAACCAGACCAGACCAGCTCAAACCGTTTTTGACCAGCTCAAAGCGGTTTTGACCGGATCAAACCAGACACGACCAGCCCACACCAGCTGAAATCGCATCAAACTGGACCAGACCGGCCCAGACAGGAAAAAACCGGTTCACAAACCGGTTTTGACCGGGTCAAACCAGACCAGAACGTCTCAAACCGGTTTTTACCGGTTCAAACCAGACCAGACCAGCTCAAACCAGACCAGACGGGCTCAAAATGGTTTTGACCGGCTCAAACCGGTTTCGACCGGCTCAAAGCAGACCAGACAGGTTCAATCCGGTTTTGACCAGCTCAAACCGGTTTTGACCGGCCTGAACCGGTTTTGACTGGCTCAAACCAGACCAGACCGGCTCAAACCGGTTTTGACCAGATGACACCGGATCAAACCGGACCAGACCGGTTCACACCGGATCAAACCAGACCAGACACTCCCAGACCGGATGAAACCGGACCAAACCAGACCAGACCGGCACAGACCGGCTAAAACCGGGCCAGACAGGCTCAAACCGGTTTTTACCAGCTCAAACCAGACCAGACCGGTTCAAACCGGTTTTGACTGGCTCAATCCGGTTTTGACCAGCTCAAACCGGTTTTGACCGGCTCAAACCACACCAGACTGGCTAAAACCGGTTTTCACCGGCTCAAACCGGGTTTGACCTGATTAGACCGGATCAAACCGGACCAGACCGGCTCAGACAGGCTTGAATCGGTTTTGACTGGCTTCAACCAGACAAAACCTGCTCAAACCAATTTTGACAGGCTCAAACCAGAACAGACTGGCTCAAACAAGACCAGATCGGCTCAAATCGGTTTTGACCTGCTCAAACCACACCAGACCGGCTGAAACTGGTTTTGACCGGCTAAAACCGGTTTTGACTGGATGAGACCAGATAAACCGAATCAGACCGGCCCAGAACGGCTAAAATCAGATCAAACCAGACCAGACCGGCCCAGACCGCCTAAAACTGGGCCACAAACCGGTTTTGACAGTTTCAAAGCAGACCAGACTGCCTCATACCGGTTTTGACTGACCTGAGCCGGTTTCGACCGGCTCAAACCAGACCAGACCGGCTCAAACCGGTTTTGACTGGCTCAAAGCGGTTTTGACTGGATCAAACCAGACTCGACTGGCCCAGACCAGTTGAAACCGGAAAAAAAGGACCAGACCGGCCCAGACCGGCTGAAACCGGGCCACAAAACGGTTTTCACCGGCCTGAGCCATTTTTGACCGGCTCAAACCAGACCAGACTGGCTCAAACCGGATCAGACCGGCTAAAACCGGTTTTGACCAGATGACACCGGCTCAAACCGGAGCACACCGGCTCACACCGGATCAAACCGGACCAGACAGGCCCAGACCGGCTGAAACTGGATCAAACCGGAAGAGACCGGCCCAGACCACCTAAAACCGGGACAGACTGGCTCAAACCGGGCCAGACCGGCTCAAATCAGACCAGAACTCTTCAAACCGGTTTTGACTGGCTCAATCCGGTTTTGACCAGCTCAAAACGGTTTTGACCGGCTCAAACCACTCCAGACCGGTGAAAACCGATTTTCACCAGCTCAAACCGGTTTTGACCTGATTAGACCAGATCAAACCAGACCAGACCGGCTCAGAGAGGCTCGAATCGGTTTTGACCGTCTTAAACCAGAACAGACTGGCTCAAACCAGACCAGACCGGCTCAAACCGGTTTGACCTTATCAAACCACACCCGACCAGTTGAAACTGGTTTTCACTGGATGAGACCGGTTTTGACCGGATGAGACCGGTTTTGACCGCATGGGACCGGATCAAACCGAATCAGACCGGCCCAGACTGGCTAAAATCGGACCAAACTGGAACTGCCCAGCCCAGACCGCCTAAAACTGGGCCACAAACCGGTTTTGACCGGTTCAAAGCAGACCAGACTGGCTCAAAACGGTTTTGACCGACCTCAGCCGGTTTTGACGGGCTCAAACCAGACCAGACCGGCTCAAACCAGACCAGACCGGCTCAAACCGGTTTTGACCGGCTCAAAGCCGTTTGGACTGGATCAAATCAGACTCGACCGGCCCAGACCAGCTGAAACCGCATGAAACCGGACCAGACCGGCCCAGAGTGGCTAAAACCGGGCCACAAACTTGTTTTGACCGGCTCAAACCAGACCAGACTGGCTCAAACCGGACCAGACTGGCTCAAACCGGTTTTGACCGGATGACACCGGATCAAACAGGACCAGACCGGCTCACACCGGATCAAACCGGACAAGACAGGCCCAGACAGGCTGAAACCGGATCAAACCTGACCAGACCAGCCCATACCGGATAAAACCGGGCCAGACCGGCTCAAACCGGTTTTGACCAGCTCACAAAAGCCCAGACTGGCTCTAACCGGATCAAACCGGACCAGACCGGCTCCAATCAGTTTTGACCGGCTCAAATCGGACTCAACAGGACCAGACCGGCTCACACCACTGTTGATTGGCTCGAACCAGACTCAAACCAGACCAGAACGACTCAAACCGGACCAGACAGGCTCAAACCGGATCAAAACGGACCAGACCATCTACAACCGGTTTTGACCAGCTTAAACCGGACCAGAACGGCTCAAACCGGACCAGACCTGCTCAAACCGGATTCAAACCGGACCAGACCAGCTTTAACGGAATCAAACCGGACCAGACTGGCTCAAACAAGGGTTGACTGGCTCAAACCCGACCAGACTGGCTTAAACTGAACCAGACTGGCTCAAACAGGGCTTGACCAGCTCAAACCAGACTCAACCCGGACCACAACGGCTCAAACCGGGTTAGACTGGCTCAAACCGCACCAGACAGGCTCAAACCAAATCAAACCGAACCAGACCGACCCTTAGACCGGCTCAAACCAGACCAGACCGGCTCCAACCGGTTTTGACCGGCTCAAATAGGACTTGCACTGGACCAGACCGGATCAAACCGGTGTTGACTGGCTCAACACCGGACTCAAACCGAACCAGACCGGCTCAAACCGGTGTTGACAGACTCAAACCAGACTCAAACTGGACCAGAACGGCTCAAACCGGGCCAGACTCAAACTGGAGCTGACACAAACTGGACCAGACCGGCTCAAACCGGTTTTGACCAGCTCATACCGGACTCAATCAGGACCAGACCGGCTCAAACCGGTTTTGAACGGCTCAAACCAGACCAGACCGGCTCAACCGAATCAAACCGGACCATACCGGTTCAAACCTGATCAAACTGGACCAGACCGGCTCAAACCGGTTTGGACCGGCTCAAACCAGACCAGACTGGCTCAACCAGATCAAAGTGGACCTGACCGTCTCAAACCGGGTCAAACTGGACCAGAACCGCTCAAACCGGATCAAACGGGACAAGACCAGCTCAAACCAGTTTGACCGGCTCAAACCGGACTCAAACCGGACACGACCGGCACAAACCGGTTTTGACCGGCTCAAACCCGACCAGACCGTCTGAAACCGGACCAGACAGGCTCAAATCCGTTTTGACCAGCTCAAACCCTACCAGACCGGCTAAAACCAGACCAGACCCGTTCAAACCGGACGCAAACTGGAATAGACCGCCTCAAACCGGTTTTGACCAGCTCAAATCGGACCAGAGCATCACAAACCGATTTTGACCGGCTCAAACCAGACTCAACCAGGACCAGACTGGCTCAAAACGGTTTTCACCTGCTCAAACCTGACCAGACCGGCTGAAACAAGACGAGACCGGCTGAAACCCGTTTTGACCGGGTCAACCCCGACCAGACTGGATAAAACCGGACCAGACTGGCTCAGACCAGTTTTGACCGGCTCAAACCGAACCAGACTGCCTCAACCGTATCAAACCAAAATAGACCAGCTTAAACCAGATCAAACCTGAACAGACTGGCTCTTAGACCGTCTCAAACTGGTTTTGATCCGCTCAATACGGACCAGAACGGCTCAAACCGGTTTTGACCAGCTCAAACCGGACCACACCGTCTCAAACGGGACTCCAACTGGACCAGATCAGCTCAAACTGGTGTTGACCGGCTCAAACCGGATCAGACGGGCTCAAACCGGTGTTGTCCGGCTCGAACCAGACTCAAGCCAGACCAGAACGTCTCAAACCGGACCAGACAGGCTCAAACCGGATAAAACCGGACCAGACAGGCTCAAACCGGTTTTGACCAGCTCACAAAAGCCCACACCGGCTCTACCGGATCAAACAGGAACCAGACGGGCTTTAACGGGATCAAACCAGACCAGACCGGCTCAAACCGGGGTTGACCAGCTCAAACCTGACCAGACTGGCTTAAACCGGACCGCACTGGCTCAAACAGGGTTTGACCGGCTCAAACTGGACTCAAACGGGTACAGAACGGCTCAAACCGGGTTAGACTGGCTCAAACCAGAACAGACCGGCTCAAACCGGATCAAACCATACCAGACCGGCTCTTAGACCGGCTCAAACCAGACCAGACCGGCTCTTAGACCGGCTCAAACCAGACCAGACCGGCTCCAACCGGTTTTGACCGGCTCAAATCGGGCTCAAACAGGACCCGACCGGCTCAAACTGGTGTTGACCCGGCTCAAACCTGTCTCAAACAGGACCAGACCGGCTCAAACCGGGCCAGACCGTCTCAAATCGGATCAAACCGGACCAGACAGGCTCAAACAGGCTCAAACGGACCAGACCAGCTCAAACCGGACTCAACCGGACCAGACCGGCTGAAAAACGGTTTTGACCAGCTCAAATCGGACCAGACCGCATCAGAACGGATCAAAACCGGACTAGACAGGCTCAAACCGGTTTGACCAGCTCACAAAAGCCCAGACCGGTTCTACCGGATCAAACCGGACCAGACCGGCTCACACCGGCTCAAACCGCACCAGACCGGCTCAAACAGGATTTGACCAGCTCACACCGGGCCAGAGCGGCTCAAACCGGTTTTGAACGGCTCAAATCGGACTCAAACCGGACCAGACTGGCTGAAAACGGCTCAAACTGGACCACGCGGACAAAAATCGGATCAAACCGGATGAGATCGGCTCAAAAGGGATCAATCCGGACCAGACCATCTAGACCCGCTAAATCCGGTTTTGTCTGGCTCAAACCAGACTCAAACCGATATTGACCGGCTCAAACCAGATCAAACGGGAGCAGACCGGCTCAAACCGGATCAAACCGGACCACACCGGCTCAAACCGGTTTTGACCGGCTCAAACCGGACCAGACGGCTCAACCAGATCACACCGGACCCATACCGGCTTCATCCGGATCAAACTGGAACAGACCGCCTCAAACCGGCGTTGACCAGCTCAGACCCGACCAGTCCGGCTTAAACCGTAACAGACTGGCTCAAAACGGGTTTCACTGGCTTACTAAGGGGAGTGTACACGAAGGGGAGTGCTCATTTAGGGGAGTGCACACTCAGGGGGTCCTCACTCAAGGGAGTGCACACACAGGGGAGTGCACACTCAGGGGAGTGCTCACACAGGGGAGTGGCCACTGAGGTGAGCGCTCACACATGGAAGAGCACACTCAGGCGAGTCCACACTCAAAGGAGCGCACACTCAGAGTAGTCCTCACTCAGGCGAGTGCACTCTCAGGTGAGAGCACACTCAGGAGAGCGCTCACTCAGGGGAGTGCACACTCAAAGGAGCGCACACTCAGGGGAGTGCACACTCAGTGGAGTCCTCACTCAGGAGAGTGCAAACTAAGAGGAGTGCGCACTCAGGGGTGTGCTCACTCAGGGGAGTGCACACTCAGGGGAGTCCTGCCTCAGGAGAGTGCACACTCAGGGTAGTGTACACTCAGGGGAGTGCTCACTCAGGGGAGTGCACACACTGGGGAGCGCACACTCAGGTGAGCGCACAAATAGGGGAGTGTTCATTCAGGGGAGTGCACACTCAGGGGAGTCCTCACTCAGGCGAGAGCACATTCAGGGGAGTGCCAACTCAGAGTAGTCCCTACTCAGGTGAGCACACACTCAGGGGAGTGCACACTCAGGGGAGCGCTCACTCAGGGGAGTGATCATTCAGGGGAGTGCACACTCAGGGGAGTCATCACTCAGACGAGTACCCCCTCAGGAGAGCACTCACTATGGTGAGTCCTCACTCGGGCGAGTTCACACTCAGGGGAGTGTCCACTTAGAGTAGTCCTTACTCAGGTGAGCGCACACTCAGGGGAGTGCACCCTCAGCGGAGCGCTCACTCAGGGGAGTGCACACACAGGGGTGTCCTCACCGAGGGGAGTGCTCACTCAAGGGAGTGCACAATCAGGTGAGCCCACACTCAGGAGAGTGCACACTCAGGGGAGTCCTCACTCAGGAGAGTGCGAACTCGGGGAAGTGCACTCCCTGGGAAGCGAACACTCAAGGGACTGCACACTCAGGGTAGTGCACACTCAAGGGAGTCCTCACTCAGGAGAGTGTGAACTCAGAGGTGTGCACACTCAGGGGAGTGCTCATTCAGAGGAGTGCACACTCAGGGGAGTCATCACTCAGACGAGTAACCCCTCAGGAGAGCGCTCACTCTGGGGAGTCCTCACAAAGGCGAGTTCACACTCAGGGGAGTGCACACTCAGGGGTGTCCTCACCCAGGCGAGTGCGCACTCAGGGGAGCGCTCACTCAGGGGAGTTCACACTCAGGGTAGCGCAATCTCAAGGGAGCGCAAACTCAGGGGAGTGTAAACTTAGGGGAGAGCTCAATCAGTGGAGTGCACACTCAGGGGAGTCCAAACTCAGGCGAGTTCACAATCAGGGGAGGGCACACTCAGGGGAGTCCTCACCCAGGCGAGTGCACACTCAGAGGTGTTCGCACTCAGGGGAGCGCTCACTCAGGGCAGCAAACACACTGGGGAGAGCACACACAGTGGAGAGCACACTCATGGGAGTACACACACAGGGGAGTGCTCACTCAGGAGAGCGCACACTCAGCAGAGTGCACGCTCAGGTGAGCATACACTCAGGGGAGTGCACACTCAGGGGAGTCCTCACACAAAAGAGTGCAAACTCAGGTGAGCGAAATCTCAGGGTAGTACACACTCAGGGGAGTGCACACCCAGGGGAGTCCTCACTCAGGAGAGTGCAAACTCAGAGGAGTGCACACTCAGGGGAGTGCTCATTCAGGGGAGTACACACTCAGGGGAGTGCTCACTCAGACGAGTGCACACTCAGGGGAGTGCACACTCAGGGAGGTGCTCACAAATTGGAGTGCCCACTCAGGTGAGCACTCACTCAGGGGAGTGCACACTCAGGGGATCAAAACGGACCAGATCGGCTCAAACCGGTTCTGACCAGCTCAAACCAGAACAGACCGGCCCAACCGGATCAAACCGGACCAGACCGTCTCACACCGGCACAAACCGGACCAGAACAGTTTAAACAGGGTTTGACTGGCTCAAACCGAAGCAGAGAGGCTCAAAGAGGATCAAAACGGACCAGACCGGCTCTTAGACCAGCTCAAACATGTTTTGACCGGCTCAAACCGGACTCAAACCGGAGCAGAACGGATCAAACCGGTGTTGACCGGCTCAAACCTGACTCAAACTGGACCAGACCGGCTCAAAGCGGTGTTGACCGGCTCAAACCGGGCTCAATCCGGACCAGACCGGCTCATACCAGTTTTGAACGGCTCAAACCAGACCATACCAGCTCAAACGAATCAAACTGGACCAGACCGGGTTAAACCGGATCAAACTGGACCAGACCAGCTCAAACCGGTTTTGACCGGCTCAAATCGGACTAGAGCAACACAAACCGAATTTGACCAGCTTAAACCAGACTCAAACAGGACCACACCAGCTCAAACCGGTTTTGACCAGCTCAAACCCGGCCAGACGAGCTGAAACTGGACGAGACTACCTCAAACCGGTTTTGACCGATTCAAACCCGTCCAGACCGGCTAAAACCGGACCAGACTGGCTCAAACCGGTTTTGACCGGCTCAAAGCGGACTAGACCGGCTCTAACCGGTTATGACCGGCTCAAACCGCACTCAAACCGGACCAGAGCCTCTCAAACTGTTGTTGTCCGGCTCAAACCGGACTCAAACTGGACCAGACCGACTCAAACCGGTTTTGACAGGCTCAAACCAGACTCAAACCGGACCAGACTGCTTCAAACCCGTTTTGACCGGCTCAAACCCGACCAGACCGGCTGAAACTGGACGAGACCGGCTCAAACCGCTTTGGACCGGCTCAAACCAGACAAGACTGGCTCAACCAGATCAAAGTGGAACAGACTGCCTCAAACCGGATCAAACCGGACCAGAACCGCTGAAACTGGATGAAACTGGACCAGACTGGCTCAAACCAGTTTTCACCGGCTCAAACTCGACCAGACCGGCTGAATTGGGACGAGACCGCCTCAAACCGGTTTTGACCAGCTCAAACCCGACCAGACCGTCTGAAACCGGACCAGACAGGCTCAAACCGGTTTTCACCGGGTCAAACCCTACCAGACCGGCTAAAACCGGACCAGACCCGTTCAAACCGGACTCAAACCGGAATAGACCGGCTCAAACCGGTTTTGACCGGCTCAAATCGGACCAGAGTAGCACAAACCGGTTTTGACCGGCTCAAACCGGACTGAAGCAGGACCAGACCGGCTCAAACCGGTTTTCACCTGCTCAAACCCGACCAGACCGGCTGAAACCGGACGAGACCGGCGGAAACCGGTTTGGACCGGGTCAACCCCGACCAGACCATCTAAAACCGGACCAGACTGTCTCAGACCAGTTTTGACCGGCTCAAACTGAACCAGACTCGCTCAACCGGATCAAACCGGACCAGATCGGCTTAAACCGGATCAAACCAGACCGGACCGGCTCTTAGACCGTTTCAAACCGGTTTTGATCCGCTCAATGCGGACCAGAACGGCTCAAACCGGTTTTGACCGGCTC